>NC_142773.1:41083283-41308283 GCF_988280905.1 Pimephales promelas
TTATTTAGAAAAAATCTGGGTTATTTATTAAGAAATGTTATGGGTATTTCTTGATATTTTTTTGCTTTATCTAAAGGAATAAAGGTCAGTAAATAATTTTTTAAAATCTTTTATAAAATCCCTGAACTATTAAAATCAATTTCTTTATGTATTTAAGTAGATTAAAAAAGCATCAAGACGAACATGACGTTAATAATCAGAACACAACATATGAACAGGAAAGTTGCTCTGCAATAAAGAAAATTTGTGCACAATATTAAAACTTAAATTTAAGCATAAATCTAAAAAGTTAGTGAGGTTTATGTTTAAAACAAATAAAAAAAGCTTTCTGATAATATTTATTTAGACATTTTCTGATTTATTTATTAAGAAATTGATCTTTTGCTTTATCTAATTGACATAATTGGGAATATTCTTTTAATTGGTCAGTAAATGTTCAATGTTATGTTCAAAAACTTTTAAAATCAAAATTTTATTTTCAATAAATAAGTTTACTTTAAATAAGTAAGTAATTAACATTATTTATGATCAAAAACAAGAAAAAGCTTTTTGCTTTTAAAAATATATATTTTTAACTGGAAAATAAGAGACAAATCTATTTTTTTTGGCAGTAAATATATTTAAATTATTTCTATATTACCAAAACAATATTTTAAATATTTCACTACATCTTAAAATATCAGAACCTATTTTTTTCACTTAATAAGATAAATAGATTTCGATTTTCTGATAATAATTATTTAGACATTTTCTGATTTTTTTATTAAGAGATTGATTTTTTTTTTTCTTTATCTAATTGACATAATTGGGAATATTCTTTTAATTGGTCAGTAAATCCTTTTATAGATTTGATTTGTCCCCGTTTCTTCAGTGTAACTTTTCATATTGTTAGTCTTTTGGAAAATCCCTAAATTATTAAAAATCCATTTCATAGTGTATTAAAATGCAATAAAAAATGTAATTAAAACAAGACAAACATGACATTTATCATCAGAACAAATGTGCTCTGCAATAATGGTGTTTCATGTAAAATATTAAAACTTGCTTCCAAAACTTTTGTAACTTTAGATGTTTGTCTATTTATGTTGAAAAAGTATGTTATTTATGTGGTAAGTAATTAACATTATTTATGCTAAAAACAAGAAAAGCTTTTTTGCTTTTAAAAATCTATTTTTTTAACTGAAAAATAAGTGAAAAATCTATTTATTTATTTTTTTTGCCAGAAAAATATATATAAAAATTAATTTTTTATTTATTAATTTAATAAAAAAATAATTTTCACTTTACAAGACAAATAGATTTGGATTTTAAAGTGGCATTAGGCTCACCATGATCATAGGGTCCTGCAGCCACAGGCGGATCAGGGTGGCCAGTGTGTAGTACAGGACCAAGAGCATGATGGGATTGACAAAATGGTGCCATTGCAGATTATGGTTGACAGCGAGCTTCCAGGTAGAGGAGCAGTCGGTTCGCACGATGGAGGAGATACCAAACACACTGTGGAGAAACACATTCAACTGTTAGTGTTTTCATTACGGGATGATCACATGACCACGGCCCACTGTAAGGGAAAAACAGGAAGTGATGTCAATAGAAAAGGCTGTCAACACTCTCATTCAACAGTCACGCAGATCTTTCATCAACTACAATTAGTCCACAGTCTTTTCCAACCACACACACACACACACACACATACAGGGCTGCTTCCACAGAAAATGAGAGAGATATATTACTATTTATGAATCCCAGGGAAATCGGTAAAACAGGCGGATAACTAAGAGTGTGTGTGAGTTTAATGAGTTTATCTGACCACAATGCACTTCTAACTTCAGTTTGAGTCGTCTTAATTAACCTCGCCATCACGACCGCAATGCGAACCTTAAAAGCTGCGTTTAACATTGAATTGATTTGAAATCACTCAGAGAAACACATCAGTAACACACTTTCTTCACACTCGACCATTAGAGCAAATAATATGTTAAACAAGGCTATACATAGAGCTAATGGCTTCACTGATGCTGGGCGTCAAGGACGCGAGAGATCCGTCGGCACCTGCAGATCATAAACGCTTCATAACCCGGAGCTTTACGCTGAACACGCACGGGAATATCCGGTGAAGGACAGCTAGCGCTAAAATAAACAGCAGAGGTGTGTTTGTTGCAGGATTTTAAGGCGTCGCAGGCATGCAGAGCCGGCTCTATCGCATCTGAAGTTCAGGGAGAAATCACACTATTATTACGCTTGTATTCAATTTTCACTGATAAAGCAAATATTTTGAATTTTTTCATACATTTTTTGCATTGCGATTATATATATATATATATATATATATATATATATATAATTCAAATTATTAAGTACATTTATTCTACTGCCTTTATTTTTATTACAGTAAAAACATTGAGGGTTTTTTTCTATTACAATAATGAGAAAATGCGGGGATTAGGATTATTTTGCATTATGAAAAATAATAATAATACATTATTCAAATTATTATGTTTTTTTTAATAAAGAGGATGATTTTTTTTTACAATAAAAAAAAATCAAGGTTTTTAAAGTAATTAATATTTATTTTTTCATTCATTCATACACTCTAAAAAATGCTGGGTTGTTTCAACCCAAATTTGCGTCAAATATGGACAAACCCATATGTTGGGTTAAAAATGCAATTAAAAAATGTACAGTTGAAATTGGGTTCAAATTTGAAATTACAATTTTAACCCAACATTTCGGTTTGTCCATATTTGACCCAGATTTGGGTTAAAACAACCCATCATTGTTTAGAGTGTACACACAATTTCATTTAATTTAATTTCAGTTGGTTTTACATACAGTAGCAGACTTTTCTTCACAGAAAAATGTTTAAATGTGCTGATTTCAGAATTATCATTAATTGTTTTTTACAATACTTTTTAAAAGTTTGGAGTCAGTAAGAAAAAATAAATGATTTATTTTATTCAGCAATGATGTATCAAATTGGCAGTAAAGACATTTATAATGTTAGAAATATTATGATTTTTACGTGTTCAGTGAACAAACTATATCCAAAATGGCAGGAATAAGTAAGCGATTTTCATTTTTAATTCAATTTTAACACATCATTAAATGCCCAAAAAAGTGTCCAGTCTAATTAAAAATATACTATATTACCCAGTATTTGTATGTGCTATGGATTGTCATGCTTATCAGACTAGTCCAGGGCATTGTAAGTATAGCAACGTCTACGCTACAATAATTAACACAAAAATATGGAATTAATGCATAATTTAACATTATAAAAATGTCTTGTAAATTGCATCATAAAAATGCTGGATCTATTTCAGGAGGGTTATCAACTGATCACAGAAATGATTGTAAAAGAACAAACGAGTGATTCCTTTGGCATACACACACACAACATTCAGCTGATATGCGTTTATGAAGCTACACTCTAAACAATGCTGGGTTGTTTCAACCCAAATGCTGGGTTAAAAATGTCATTTAAAATTTTAACCCAACTTTCAACTGTACATTTTTAACCCAACATTTGTGTTTTTTTTCACATTTGACCCAAATGTTGGGTTGAAACAACCCAGCATTTTTTAGCGTGCACATTTATTTGACTCTACAGTTCGTCTGCAGGTCTTTTGTGGACTGGCCTTTGTCAGAACATGCGATAACAGACGGGATACGGGATCTCTCATCTGTCTATCAAAGCCCACACACAGGATAAGGCTGTTTCGCTGCAGGCCATGATCAGTTTTTAAACACTCATTCATTATTTACAGTATGCTGCAGGTACAGATTAATATGCATATATGACACATTATATGGCATTACTGGCATTCAAAGTCCACTGATTTATAAATAATTAAAGAGGACCTTTTGTGCTTTGTTACATGTTCATCTATTGTTTGAAATGTTGCCGTTTTAAAAAGCATTCGCATTAAAATGATCAGCGAAGATACAGTGGGAGTTCTTCAGTGATTATAAAACGCCTCCACTGTAGTCTTGAGTTTCTTACGGGAACGAACACGCCTCAATATTCCTCATTTAAATAATTAATAAGCAGAATAAAGGGGCGGGGCATGGTTGAGTTAGTTATAGTGTGTTGAAACTCGTGTTTATGGGAAGAGGCGTGACATTTACGATTGACCAATCACAACACACTCCAGCCGACCAATCAGAGCGCAGTGTGCTTTTCAGAAGGAGGGGCTTCATTGAGACAGGAACTAAACAGAGCGTTACTGACAGACTGGGAAGAGATGAGCTGCAACAATGGAGAATATAGGGAATATTCAAGCATGAAAAACTATTCTAGTAGAGCGCAAAAATCAAATCTAGACTTCTGAGTTTTATGCAGTGGCCATTTCTCCAAAGACAAATCTGGATGAACAAACAACTGACAGTGCAAAATATGTTTTTATCATTGCATGATACATACTGTACCCGTCTGACATACTAGATATTATATTAGTACAGAACATTATGCAGTACGCCTCTGACCTGACGTAGCTGTCGTTGGGCCTGATGGCCTCCTGGAGGAACTGGAACTGGTTGGAATAAAGAACGATGAGATGACCAGCGCTGAAGATGGCCATGAGGACACACAGACAGCTGAAGAGGAGCTTGTCGAAGGTCTTGCAGAGCGACCACCACGTGCACAGACCCAAGAACACGAAGAAGTAGACGGCTGACGTCAGGGAGGGCAGCATGATACCTGGAGACCAGAACACGGACCGGTTTAGACTGACTGTTGGCTTATGGGAGATTAGAGATGATAATAAAGATGATAATTTGCTGATAATTTACTCACCCCCATGTCATCCAAGATGTCCATGTCTTTCTTTCTTCGGTCGAAAAGAAATAAAGGTTTTTGATGAAAAGATTCCAGGATTTTCTCCATATAATGGACTTCAATGGGGTCCAAACGGTTCAAGGTCCAAGCGAGAGTTTCAGTGCAGCTTCAAAGGGGCTTTAAACGACACCAGACGATGAATAAGGGTCTTATCTAGCGACACGATCGGTCAAAATTAACAAATCTTTTTTGAGTCATTTTGTTCGTTGAATGAACCAAATGACTTGAAAAAAAGATTCGTTCATTTTGACGAACAATTTCAAACAGGAGAGACACGAGGCGAGCGATTGTGCTTATAAAACTTAAAGATGTTTATTTATTTTTGAAATGAGCGATCGTTTCGTTAAATAAGACCCTTATTCATCGTCTGGTGTCGTTTAAAGACATTTGAAGCTGCACTGAAACTCTCATTTGGACCATGAACCGTTTGGACCCCATTGAAGTCCATTATATTGTTTTCATCAAAAACCTTAATTTCTTTTCGACTGAAGAAAGAAAGACATGGACATCTTGGATGACATGGGGGTGAGTAAATTATCAGCAAAAGTTTTTTTTTTTTAAAGTGAACTACTCCTTTAGGATTATTATTATCAATAATAATCTTAAAGGAGTAGGCAAACTCAATGAAAATCGAAATCGGCCTGGAAAATTGTAACCGGTGCATCTCTAATTTCTGAAAGATCATGAGACACTTAAGATTGTATGAGTAATGATGCTGAAGATTCAGGTTTGAACTTCTGAAAGGTTCAAATATCGCCTGTCCACACCTGTTAATCCCAGGAGAATGGTGACCACCACTTGTCCAGCGGTTGTGATGAGGTTACCGATGATCTCTTTGAGTTTATTTGCCAGTCCTGCCACTCTGCGCAGAATCTTCATCTTTGTGCTCTCCTGCACCTCTTCCTCCTCCTCCTCTTCCTCATCCAAACATTCTTCATCACGCTCCTCTTCCTCTGCCTCATCCTCTGCATCAAAGTCCTCATCAAACACCATTTCGTCATCTTCATCATCATAATCGTCGTCATTTTCCACCTTTTCGTCAATCTCCTCCAGTGTCTGATCAGAGAAACAAGAATCATGCATATACTGTATAAATTACAAACACATATGACCTACAACATCTATCAAAATCTGCATTATACAAGCCAAGCAATCAGTGTGAACTTAATTGAGAAATGTATGAGTGAATATTGTTCGCACCACCAGATGCCTTTTTTCCGAAGCCAAATCTGGGATGAACGAACAAATTGACAGTGCAAAAATAATTTTTTAAATGTTTATCATATACAGTCTGACATGCTAGATATAATATTAGTACTAAACGGTATGGAGTAAGTGGCATAGTAGTCCATTTGGAGAACATTTGTCTGTTTAAGTGCTGATGAATCTGGTTTAGATTAACTGATCTCACACACAGATTCACAAATAAACAATAAGGCCCATTTAGCTTTACTGGCTCCATATGTATGGCCTTCAGCACAGGAAACTTCTTCCTGCTCACAGTAGCACATACTGCTGAACACCCGTAAACGTTTAGCTACAGCATGAAGCAATTCTTTAAACCTCCACTCTTAAGTTTCTTACTTCATTTATGTCTCCTATTGATGAATGGAAGGATAAGTGGTGGGATGATGGATGAATGATGGATGGTTGGATGGATGGATAAATGAATAAGTGGATGGATGATGGATGGATGGATGGATGGATGGGTGGATAGATGGATGGATGAATGGATAGATGGATGGATGAATGGATAGGTGGATAGGTGGATGGATGGATGGATGGATGGATGGATGGATAGGTGGATAGATGGATGGATAGGTGGATAGATGGATGGATGAATGGATAGGTGGATAGGTGGATGGATGGATGGATGGATGGATGGATGGATGGATAGGTGGATAGATGGATGGATAGGTGGATAGATGGATGGATGAATGGATAGGTGGATAGATGGATGGATGAATGGCTAGGTAGATAGATGGATGGATGAATGGCTAGGTGGATAGATGGATGGATGAATGGATAGATGGATGGATAGGTGGATGGATGAATGGATAGGTGGATAGGTGGATGGATGAATGGATAGGTGGATAGGTGGATGGATGAATGGATAGGTGGATAGGTGGATGGATGGATGGATGGATAGGTGGATAGATGGATGGATAGGTGGATAGATGGATGGATGAATGGATAGGTGGATAGGTGGATGGATGGATGGATGGATAGGTGGATAGATGGATGGATAGGTGGATAGATGGATGGATGAATGGATAGGTGGATAGATGGATGGATAGGTAGATAGATGGATGGATGAATGGCTAGGTGGATAGATGGATGGATGAATGGATAGGTGGATGGATGAATGGATAGATGGATGGATGAATGGATAGGTGGATAGGTGGATGGATGAATGGATAGGTGGATAGGTGGATGGATGAATGGATAGGTGGATAGGTGGATGGATGAATGGATAGGTGGATGGATGAATGGATGAATGAATGGATGGATTAATGGATAGGTGGACTGATGGATGATCGATGGATGGATGGATGAATAGATAGGTGGATGAAGGGAGGGATGGAGAGAGGGGATAAGCAGAAGGATGTTGAATGCCTCAGAGCCACTATAAAAAGTTTGGGAACCACTGATCTAGAATCTACTTACGATCTGCTTTACAAGTCTATTCTAACAACTTGCCTTTCCTCGTCCCATCACATAAACATGTTGCTCTCATAAAACAGTGAGTTTTGTAAGATTTTCTCTGGGAAAACAAAAATTTGGAAAGCTTTTACTGGGGAGGGATTAAAAAGAAAATGTGATTATGGGATTTCACACAGTAAAGTTCTTTAACAAGACTTCTGCTGCCGGCTGGCACGGCATGCAAACTTTAATTCATCCAATCATAATCATGTAAGGGATCATGTACAGTCACTGTTGCAAATAAAAAAAATATATATGACTGCATTATATGACTGTCTGTCAATCATATAATGGAGGTCTATGGTCACCACCTCAAAGAGCATGCACAGAGAAGTCCAAATTAAACATGATTTAATGACTTGTAAATGTAAGTACACATTGATGGCCTAAGACACGAAACGAGCGGTTTGTGTGAGAAAACGAACAGTATTTATAGCGTTTTTACCTCTTGAAACCACAGCCACATCCAAGTGATCTGAAGGTGAGGGCGCTTCGGTCTGCACAAGTGCTGGAAGTGATGTCTCGCGTGTGTATGTCACTCATTGTTTACACAGTGATTTCAGAAGTGTTCCCTTCACTGTGAAAATCTAAACATATTTAGATATACAGGAAATAGTAATGGAAGATGATTTCGATATAATAACAGACAACGTTGATTTTTTTACGCAACCGTGCAAGAGATCACTTCCGGCGCTTTCCGACGCTTGCGCAGACCGAAGCGCCCGCGGCCTCAGATCACTTGGACGTGGCTTCAAGAGGTAAAAACTATATAAATACTGTTCGTTTTCTCACACAAACCGCTCGTTTCGTGTCTTAGGCCATCAATGTGTACTTACATTTGCGAGTCATTAAATCATGTTTAATTTTGAGGTGGTGACCATAGACCTCCATTATATGACTGACAGACAAGAACGGTTTGACCTAAAAATATCAAAACTGAAACTAATGCGGAAACACAGACACCTACATCTTGGATGCCCTCGAGGTAAGATAAAACATACCAAACATTAATTTCAAAGCGAACTATCCCTTTAACAATACAGTATTATTAAGTAACTCAGCAGATAGAGTTGAGTTAAATAAAACAGACCAATTATTATTAGTATTATTATTAATATATAATATACATGATATTTGTTTAAATAAAAATCATGTGTGTATAAACGCAGGCCTATCCATCAGTGCTGGAAAGGAAAGTAAGATCCATGATCATTGTGTTTGAAATGCGTCAGACTGCAGCCCAGTAAACCCATCAGCAGATGTGACAGCTAAACTGGTGTCTGGAGAGCACATGTTCTCTGTGTGTGTAGAAGTCCTCATGCGGTAACTCTGACGCACCTTCTCCTCAGGCTCGAAGTCGTGGTTGTCCTGGGCCATGTCCTCACTCGGACGCGTGCGAACCAGTTTCCGGCACAGCAGCCACACGGACAGGCTCGCCATGAACATCCCGATATCTGGGAGGAAAACTCGGATACCATTGCCTGCATCAGCACCGATAACACTACACACACACACACACAGAGAGAGAGAGAGAACAGATTAACACACAGTACAGTCACATAGCCTTCGGTTACACTTTATTTGAAGGTGTCATTGTTACAGTGTAATTATATCTTTAAATACTGAGTAATGTTAATTAACTACATGTATTACTATACGGTTAGGGTATGATTAGGATTTGGTTGCATGTAATTATGCACAATTTACTGTGGTGGACACTGTAAAGCCTTCTTTTAATGTATATTTATCATTATGCAACATGCATCTTTTTTTAACGAATGCTCCCACATTCACACGAATCTGTTACAGGTAATCGTGACTATAGCGAACAAACCACCGTCACCAGAATTCCCATTAAACCACACGCCATCTGCGAGAGGCGGAAAACATTTGTGAGAATGCCGTTTTTCCAAACATTTTCCAGTTTGAGCTTCTTACACATCTGTTGTGTGCTAGAATCCGCCGTTTATATGCTTCCCCACCCAGTTCAATAAAATCTGCCTTGCACCATATTAAAAGAGTATAAATATTTCTCATAAAACACATACTGGGTTCTTCTGAAACTCACACAACAGTGAAATTAAGTCTTTCTCTAAGTGTCGATTCAGTCTGAACAGGTTTCAAATCAGTTTCACCGTCATTTAGACAATGAATCATTATTCGTGCCATTATTAAGCCCTAAAGGGGAACATATGGTGAATACAATAACCTCAGATGTATGGAATGATTGATGTGCTTATACAATATAGAGCCTTCCAGTTAAAAAAGAACACTAAAACATTTATTATACATGCATCTACAAATACAACAGATGCATGACTAGACATCACAAGATGTGTTTGATACAGCCGGTTTGAGTAAAAAGCCTATTTAAAGTATTCGCACCAACCTTACCAGTGTATCAATTAAAAAACAAAAGTCATTGGGATTCAAACATTCAATTTACAAAAAATCAAAAGCCTAGATTTAATTTTAGCACTTTATTTAGTCTAAAGTCAATTTTTTTTTCATTCCAGACTCAAATTAAACTTGTGATAAATTACTTAATGAGCTGTTTGTTTCTGCCTAAATTAACACCATGATTTGTATTATCTTAGAGCTGTATATTTTTGACAGATGTCACATTTGACACACACACACACACACACACACACACACACACAAAACGCATTATGAATAATCATTATGTGAACCTTTAAAGGAGTAGTTCACTTTTAAAAAAACTTTTGCTGATAATTTACTCACCCCCATGTCATCCAAGATGTCCATGTCTTTCTTTCTTCAGTCGAAAAGAAATTAAGGTTTTTGATGAAAACATTCCAGGATTTTTTTTCCATATAATGGACTTCAATGGGGTCCAAAAAGTTCAAGGTCCAGTAAAAACTGCGAACTGTTCAAAGGGCTTTAAGCGACACCAGACGATGAATAAGGGTCTTATCTAGCGAAACGATCAGTAATTTCAAAAATAAATACAAAATTTTACATTTTATAAGCACAAATGCTCGCCTTGCTGTTCTGTGATGCACGTTCGTGACTCTCCTGTTCAAACTCATTCATCAAAATGAACGAATCTTTTTCCGAGTCAATTAGTTTGTTTCGTTCGTTGAATGAACCAAATTACTCGGAAAAAGATTTGTTCATTTTGATGAACGAGTTCGATCAAGTCAGAAACGTGGGTCACAGAACAGAGCAAGGCGAGCATTTGAGCTTATAAAACTTAAACTTTGTTATTTATTTATTAAATTAGCGATCGTTTCACTTCTTAAGACCCTTATTCATTGCCTGGAATCATTTAAAGCCCTTTCAACAGTTTGCAGTTTGCACTGAAACTGTCTTTTGGACCTTGATCCATTTGGTTCCCATTGAAGTCCATTATATGAAGAAAATCCTGGAATATTTTCATCAAAAACCTTAATTTCTTTTCGACTGAAGAAAGAATGACATGGACATCTTGGATGACATGGGGGTGAGTAAATTATCAGCAAAAGACCCGGAACATAATACAAGGATTAAGAAATCTCTGCCTCTTTCACCAAAATTGTTGCTTGTAACAATAAATTTCAGATCCCAAACATCCACTTCACAACTTATTCCTGCATCAACTCCATGCATTGCGCTCATGTGATTGACATCAGCGGGCCGTTATGCCACAGATAAATGCCTTCGCTACACTAACAGGTCACTTAGGAGTATAAACAGTTTACAGCTGAACTTCCGGCCACTTATGAAGAATTGAGCCATCCGACCAGCGCTGCTTGGAAAAAGGTGCAGGTCGAGATTCCCGCACTCAGAAAACCACACTTAATAGAATCACAGTCAAGCCAGATCACACAAACATCAGACCAGATCACACAAACATCAGACCAGATCACACAAACATCAGACCAGATCACACAAACATCAGACCAGATCACACAAACATCAGACCAGATCACACAAACATCAGACCAGATCACACAAACATCAGACCAGATCACACAAACATCAGACCAGAGCACACGAACATCAGACCAGATCACACAAACATCAGACCAGATCACACAAACATCAGACCAGATCACACAAACATCAGACCAGATCACACAAACATCAGACCAGATCACACAAACATCAGACCAGAGCACACAAACATCAGACCAGATCACACAAACATCAGACCAGATCACACAAACATCAGACCAGATCACACAAACATCAGACCAGATCACACAAACATCAGACCAGAGCACACAAACATCAGACCAGATCACCAGATCACACAAACATCAGACCAGATCACACAAACATCAGACCAGATCACACAAACATCAGACCAGATCACACAAACATCAGACCAGATCACACAAACATCAGGCCAGATCACACAAACATCAGACCAGATCACACAAACATCAGACCAGATCACACAAACATCAGACCAGAGCACACAAACATCAGACCAGAGCACACAAACATCAGACCAGAGCACACAAACATCAGGCCAGATCACACAAACATCAGACCAGAGCACACAAACATCAGGCCAGAGCACACAAACATCAGGCCAGATCACACAAACATCAGACCAGATCACACAAACATCAGACCAGATCACACAAACATCAGACCAGAGCACACAAACATCAGACCAGAGCACACAAACATCAGACCAGATCACACAAACATCAGACCAGAGCACACAAACATCAGGCCAGAGCACACAAACATCAGGCCAGAGCACACAAACATCAGGCCAGAGCACACAAACATCAGGCCAGATCACACAAACATCAGACCAGATCAAACAAACATCAGACCAGAGCACACAAACATCAGGCCAGATCACACAAACATCAGACCAGAGCACACAAACATCAGGCCAGAGCACACAAACATCAGACCAGAGTACACAAACATCAGACCAGATCACACAAACATCAGACCAGATCACACAAACATCAGACCAGAGCACACAAACATCAGACCAGAGCACACAAACATCAGACCAGATCACACAAACATCAGACCAGATCACACAAACATCAGACCAGAGCACACAAACATCAGACCAGAGCACACAAACATCAGACCAGATCACCAGATCACACAAACATCAGACCAGATCACACAAACATCAGACCAGAGCACACAAACATCAGACCAGATCACACAAACATCAGGCCAGATCACACAAACATCAGACCAGATCACACAAACATCAGACCAGATCACACAAACATCAGACCAGAGCACACAAACATCAGACCAGAGCACACAAACATCAGACCAGAGCACACAAACATCAGGCCAGATCACACAAACATCAGACCAGAGCACACAAACATCAGACCAGAGCACACAAACATCAGACCAGATCACACAAACATCAGACCAGATCACACAAACATCAGACCAGAGCACACAAACATCAGGCCAGAGCACACAAACATCAGGCCAGAGCACACAAACATCAGGCCAGAGCACACAAACATCAGGCCAGATCACACAAACATCAGACCAGATCACACAAACATCAGACCAGAGCACACAAACATCAGGCCAGATCACACAAACATCAGACCAGAGCACACAAACATCAGGCCAGAGCACACAAACATCAGACCAGATCACACAAACATCAGACCAGAGTACACAAACATCAGACCAGATCACACAAACATCAGACCAGATCACACAAACATCAGACCAGAGCACACAAACATCAGACCAGAGCACACAAACATCAGACCAGATCACACAAACATCAGACCAGATCACACAAACATCAGACCAGAGCACACAAACATCAGACCAGATCACCAGATCACACAAACATCAGACCAGAGCACACAAACATCAGACCAGATCACACAAACATCAGGCCAGATCACACAAACATCAGACCAGATCACACAAACATCAGACCAGATCACACAAACATCAGACCAGATCACACAAACATCAGACCAGAGCACACAAACATCAGACCAGATCACACAAACATCAGACCAGATCACACAAACATCAGACCAGATCACACAAACATCAGACCAGAGCACACAAACATCAGGCCAGATCACACAAACATCAGACCAGAGCACACAAACATCAGACCAGATCACACAAACATCAGACCAGAGCACACAAACATCAGGCCAGATCACACAAACATCAGACCAGAGCACACAAACATCAGGCCAGAGCACACAAACATCAGGCCAGAGCACACAAACATCAGGCCAGATCACACAAACATCAGACCAGATCACACAAACATCAGACCAGATCACACAAACATCAGACCAGATCACACAAACATCAGACCAGATCACACAAACATCAGACCAGAGCACACAAACATCAGACCAGAGCACACAAACATCAGGCCAGAGCACACAAACATCAGGCCAGATCACACAAACATCAGGCCAGATCACACAAACATCAGACCAGATCACACAAACATCAGACCAGATCACACAAACATCAGACCAGATCACACAAACATCAGACCAGATCACACAAACATCAGACCAGATCACACAAACATCAGACCAGAGCACACAAACATCAGACCAGAGCACACAAACATCAGACCAGAGCACACAAACATCAGACCAGAGCACACAAACATCAGACCAGAGCACACAAACATCAGGCCAGATCACACAAACATCAGACCAGAGCACACAAACATCAGGCCAGATCACACAAACATCAGACCAGATCACACAAACATCAGACCAGAGCACACAAACATCAGACCAGATCACACAAACATCAGACCAGAGCACACAAACATCAGACCAGATCACACAAACATCAGACCAGATCACACAAACATCAGACCAGAGCACACAAACATCAGACCAGATCACACAAACATCAGACCAGATCACACAAACATCAGACCAGATCACACAAACATCAGACCAGAGCACACAAACATCAGACCAGATCACACAAACATCAGACCAGATCACACAAACATCAGACCAGATCACACAAACATCAGACCAGAGCACACAAACATCAGACCAGAGCACACAAACATCAGACCAGAGCACACAAACATCAGGCCAGATCACACAAACATCAGGCCAGATCACACAAACATCAGACCAGATCACACAAACATCAGACCAGAGCACACAAACATCAGACCAGATCACACAAACATCAGACCAGAGCACACAAACATCAGACCAGATCACACAAACATCAGACCAGAGCACACAAACATCAGGCCAGATCACACAAACATCAGACCAGATCACACAAACATCAGACCAGAGCACACAAACATCAGACCAGATCACACAAACATCAGACCAGATCACACAAACATCAGACCAGAGCACACAAACATCAGACCAGATAACACACACATCAGACCAGAGCACACAAACATCAGACCAGATCACACAAACATCAGACCAGATCACACAAACATCAGACCAGATCACACAAACATCAGACCAGATCACACAAACATCAGACCAGAGCACACAAACATCAGACCAGATAACACACACATCAGACCAGAGCACACAAACATCAGACCAGATCACACAAACATCAGACCAGAGCACACAAACATCAGACCAGAGCACACAAACATCAGACCAGACTCAGAGCACACAAACATCAGACCAGATCACACAAACATCAGACCAGAGCACACAAACATCAGACCAGATCACACAAACATCAGACCAGAGCACACAAACATCAGGCCAGATCACACAAACATCAGACCAGAGCACACAAACATCAGACCAGATCACACAAACATCAGACCAGATCACACAAACATCAGACCAGATCACACAAACATCAGACCAGATCACACAAACATCAGACCAGAGCACACAAACATCAGGCCAGATCACACAAACATCAGACCAGAGCACACAAACATCAGACCAGATCACACAAACATCAGACCAGATCACACAAACATCAGACCAGATCACACAAACATCAGACCAGAGCACACAAACATCAGACCAGAGCACACAAACATCAGGCCAGATCACACAAACATCAGACCAGAGCACACAAACATCAGACCAGAGCACACAAACATCAGACCAGAGCACACAAACATCAGGCCAGATCACACAAACATCAGACCAGATCACACAAACATCAGGCCAGATCACACAAACATCAGACCAGAGCACACAAACATCAGACCAGATCACACAAACATCAGACCAGATCACACAAACATCAGACCAGATCACACAAACATCAGACCAGATCACACAAACATCAGACCAGAGCACACAAACATCAGACCAGAGCACACAAACATCAGACCAGAGCACACAAACATCAGGCCAGATCACACAAACATCAGACCAGATCACACAAACATCAGGCCAGATCACACAAACATCAGACCAGAGCACACAAACATCAGACCAGATCACACAAACATCAGACCAGATCACACAAACATCAGACCAGATCACACAAACATCAGACCAGATCACACAAACATCAGACCAGAGCACACAAACATCAGACCAGAGCACACAAACATCAGACCAGATCACACAAACATCAGACCAGATCACACAAACATCAGACCAGAGCACACAAACATCAGACCAGAGCACACAAACATCAGACCAGATCACACAAACATCAGACCAGAGCACACAAACATCAGACCAGAGCACACAAACATCAGACCAGATCACACAAACATCAGACCAGAGCACACAAACATCAGACCAGATAACACACACATCAGACCAGATAACACACACATCAGAGTACTAGGCTTTGAGGAATCGGGCTGTCAACAGTGGGTTCGGGTTTAATTGTGTTTAGCGTTCCTCATGGAAGCGGCTGGTGGACGGCAGACATCTGGCCGCAGTGTAAGTGGAGAGTAATGTTATCTGTCTCTGTTTGCTGAAGTACTTAAAAACACTTAAAAACTTATCCCTGTAGAGTGTGCAACCTTATTACACGCTTTTAAGGGAATTTGCAAACAAGTGATAACAAGTGATATCCTTACCGTAAATCATGCCAGAAAACCAGTTGCTTTAGGCTGAACCTCTCAAAATGTTCATGTTTAAATGGGTCATTTTTTATTGTTAGCATTTTGATTCACATTACTGGTAAAAAGTTTGAAGAAATGTGCATTTATGCTCACCAAGGCTTCATTTATTCGATTAAAAATACAGTAAAAACAGTGAAATATTTTTACAATTTAAAATAACTGTTTTCTATGTAAATATATTGTAAAGTGTAATTTATTCCTGTGATCAAAGCTGACTTTTCAGCGTCTTCAGTGTCACATGATCCCTCAGAAATTACTCTAATATGACGATTTGTTATCAATGTTTGAAACAGTTATGCTGATTTCTTTTTTTATATAACCTATGTTACTTTATTCAGGATTCAAAGAACAGCATTTATTCACTTTTATTATTTCACGGCACAATTTAAATCTCACTTTTTCTCAATTTAATGCATCCTTGCTGAATAAACGTATTCATTTCTTTAAAACAAAAACAAAATTTTGAATGGTAGTGTAGAATATTTGTTAAAAAAGATTTCAATTTTGAATACATGAATCTTAAAAAACACTATTACCGGAAATAAAAACATAAAAAGCGCAGCACAACTGTTTACAACATTAATCATAACATAAATCATCTTATTAGAGTAATATCTGAAGGATCACTGTGACACTGAAGACTAGAGTAATGATGCTGAAAATTCAGCTTTGATCACAGGAATAAATTACATTTTAAAATATACTCAAATAGAAAACCATTATTTTAAATCTTAATAATATTTCACAATATTACTGTTTTTCTGTATTTTTGATCAAATAAATGCAGCTTATTCTTAATCTTATTTCTGAAAGCTTAATCTTATTTCAAATACATTTTTAAAAAATCCAAACGACCCCAAACTTTTAAACAGCAATGTTTTAAAATTAAAGTATTATAATTTACCATCAATTCCCTCAGTGTGAGAAATGAATCAGAAGGAAGTATGAACCAGGCACTTGTTAAAAGTTAATATACCGTAAAGCACTATATTTTGATTAATATGATAAGTAACATAAAGAGTTAATGTGACAATGTAGCATTTGACTGTTTATAATGTGCAACATTGCATTGATTTTACATATCATGTAAAATACATATAAAATATATATATATACTACATATACATATACTATATGTATACATATACATATGCTATACATATACTGTATACATATACTATATAAAATATATATATATAATACATACACATGTACATACATATACTGTACATATGATTCCTAACATAACCAATGACACAAAATGACTGTACCATCCACAATATCTTCTCTTTTCCCCTCAAAGCATTCAATAAAAACTGAATCGATAATCTGGGATGTTTTTGTAGTGCTTGTTGTAGGGTTAGTGTCTGCTATAAAAAAGTAGTTGTAAAAGACAGGCCAAAAGGTTCCTCTTCACGCAGTAAAAACATTTTCAATTAAAAACCTTTCAGCAATGTGAGAGTTTGATAAACAGGCATGAAATGAAAATGT
Source organism: Pimephales promelas (assembly GCF_988280905.1). Taxonomy (NCBI): domain Eukaryota; kingdom Metazoa; phylum Chordata; class Actinopteri; order Cypriniformes; family Leuciscidae; genus Pimephales; species Pimephales promelas. The sequence goes on from NC_142773.1 coordinate 41,101,370, forward strand.
TTCTCAGGCAATTTATAGGCTGGCAATTAAAACAAGCGCTTGGACTCACCTCTCAAAACCAATCTGTCGTATTGACTTCTCCCACACCGAACCTGGGAAATAGAAAAGATAAAGCTTTACTAGCCATTGTATAGAGTTTTCCAGCACACTGACTTTGAAAGCACAGAGAGATTCAGCGATAACCACCAGCGGCGAGGGCTGTCATTAAACAACGACAAGAGCCACGGTGAATTTCCTTATCAAGCGACAGGGTCACTGAAGGTCATCTCTGCACTACTTTGAGGAAGAGGGAGTTAATGAGGCTATGATGATTAATGTGACCACACCTAGACACTGTATTGAAGGAGAAATGCTTTCAACTTCAACTTATTTAGCTGATTTCCAAGTCAAGTAAAAAATAAAAACAAAAATATATAAATAAATAAATACATAAACTGATTCCAGTATAGTCCTATTGATATAATTAATGAATTTTTTTAAACATATCAACCATTTCTTTATTCAACCAAAATAATAATAATAAATAACTAAAAAATTATTCTAGAAAAATTTATAAAATAATTTAATCAATTGATAACATTAATAATTAATAAACATAAATACATCAAAATGCATTGTATTAATTTTTTCCATTTGACTATATTGTTATATTTATTTAACAATACATCAACCATTTTTTATTCAACCAACATAATAATAATAAATAACTACAAAATAATTCTAGAAAAATTAATAAAATAATTTAGAAACATTTAATAATATTAATATAATATTAATAATTAATAAACATAAATACATAAAAAAATATTGTATTAATTTTATCCACATGACTATATTGGTATATTTATTTAACAATACATCAACCATTTTTTATTCAACCAAAATAATAATAATAAATAACTACAAAATAATTCTAGAAAAAAATATTTTTAAACAATTAATAATATTATTTTAATATTAATAATTAATAAACATAAATACATACATAAATTCTTGTATTAATTTTATATCAACCAAAATAATAATAATAAATAATTACAAAATAATTAATAAAATATTTTTATTATTAATAAAAAATAATAAAATAATGTTTAAACAATTTATAATATTACTATAATATTAATAATTAATAAACACATATTAGCACCTAAAATGTACATATTAGGACCTACAGTAAAATGGACATGTTAGCTCCTGAAATGTACATATTAACACTTAAAAATGTACATATTAGCACCTAAAATGTACATATTAGCACCTGAAATGTACATATTAGCACCTAAGATTTACATATTAACACCTAAAATGTACATATTAGCACCTGAAATGTACATACCTAAAAGGGACAAAAGTTTACCTTTTGAAAAGGTACAGCCCCAGTGACAGCTTTTGTACCTTTTTTTCTGAGAGTGTAGTAGAGCCTATTGCTTATTGTGTATTTGATTTGATTTTAAAAGGGACAGTGCACATCAGCTGACATAAGCCCTTGTGTCTGACAACCGTAAAGTCAACTCAACTTGGACGTGTCAGTATTATTTACAGTAATCACAAATCAATACGTCCGACTGTGTTTCTTAGCAGATTAGGAGAGTCATTAGGTATTGAACAGCCTTAGAGACTGAAGTACTGTTACAGACAGGACTCAATATCACACTCACACCAATATAACGCCGACAACAAACCTACTGGGAAGAACGCGAATGTTATGAGGATCTATTTTCAGGAAGGAAAGGGAAAAACAAAACATCCCCAATTTCTACAAGACAAATGGATGTCATTAAGGAGGATCGAAACCTTTCAAACGTCACGCTCAACATTCATTTGAAACACCATTATTACTGTGACTAATGATAATCACGTGTTATCATGTTAAAGAGACATAAATGTGACACTGTATATGAGTTTTTCTATATTATGATGGACACCCAGACATACTGTATTAAGTTGTCAGGACAGAACTAAAAAGAAAGTGTCTAAATAAAACAAAATGTCTACTCATCAACTCTGAAAAGGGTTATAAACGAAAGGTGAAGCGCTTTGTTCAATTCCCAGAACCAGTAAATAGTCTTCAGTCTCAGCGGGACGTGAGTAATGTCTTCATAGTTCAGACGGGAACAATTGGAGGGTAAAGACAAATCTAAGTGGCACATTTCCCATAATCCTCTCTCACCGTTATTTAAAGTCAAGCTTGCGGCGAGATAGATGAAACGTATCTTCATGATTTGACACACTCACAACTTTTCTCGTACATTGCATTAAACTGGGCCTGTGAAACCCTATTCATGCGGGATACACAGTGTAAATTATTCACAATTTGGTATTTCTTTCAAAGTTCAATTTTTTTTCCATACAAAATTTCCAAAGCATCACTAAAACAGATCTTGAGTCAGCATAAATGGTCATTTTTAGCTGGTTTGGAGGTTATAAATGTCTATATCTCGATCTAATGTTCCCCTTTGCAGGCTGCCAGAGAAAAATATTCTCAGTTCAGCTTAATTCGACAGGTCCACAATTCATACCTGGCAGCAAAATTATAAAATAAGCATGGTCAGCAGAAGGAGGTCAGTGGAGCGATGAAGGTCAGAGGTCAGTCCTCCTTTCAACAATGAAGAAGAGGTCTTTATTCCCAGTGTGAAAGACGGGACGACTAAGGAGGATTGGGTTCTTGCTCAAAACTGTTCCTAACTTGATAAGATAAGCTATTAAACAGTTATTTAACAATATATCAACCATTTTTTTTATTCAACCAAAATAATAATAATAAATAACTACAAAATAATTCTAGAAAAAAATAATAAAATATTTTTAAACAATGAATAATATTAATAATTAATAAATTCTTGTATTAATTTTATCCATATGACTATATTGTTATATTTATTTAACAATATATCAACCATTTTTTTTATTCAACCAAAATAAAAATAATAAATAACTACAAAATAATTAATAAAATAATTTTTATTATTAATAAAAATTAATAAAATAATTGAGCCAGCATAAACGGTGCATACAGCAGCATAAAGAGCCGTTTCACAGTCACACACACACGTCCATAAAGCTTATTGTCTGGGACCTCTGAGGCCTAAAAAGGTTTAACCGTCATATGCCATAAGAGTGAATTTCACAAAAATGTCCAGGTCACATGTCACTCAAAATGAAATGTATTGTTTTCTATTATAAATTATTACATGACTTGGTGGAATTCCAATGTAGAATGCGGTCTGTGATTTGTTGATAAGTGTAACACACCGTTGCCAAGCAAAACAGAGCGTTGCCATGGACGCAATTCAGAGACGGAACAGACTATTTTCTTTAGCGGAAGCCATACAATCAATAAACTCCTTTTTAAATCAATATTTTGAATCAAATTATTGATTTATTTGGTAGGTAGCCATGTAATAAGCGGGATAATGTATAGCAAGGCGGTTGTTATAGCGAATACCACCCGTTCAGGCTGATTTAAGGATTAGTTCACTTTAAAAAAAACTTTTGCTCATAATTTACTCACCCCCATGTCATCCAAAATGTCCATGTCTGTCTTTCTTCAGTCGAGGTTTTTGATGAAAACATTCCAGGATTTTTCTCCATATAATGGACTTCAATGGGGTCCAAACGGTTCAAGGTCCAAATGAGAGTTTCAGTGCAGCTTCAAACTTTAAACGACACCAGACGATGAATAAGGGTCTTATCAAGCGAAACCATCGCTAGTTTAAAAAAGAAATACAAAAGTTTAAGTTTTATAAGCTCAAATGCTCGCCTTGCTCTGTTCTGTGATGCGCGTTCATGACTCTCCTGTTCGAACTCGTTCATCAAAATGAACAAATCTTTTTTCGAGTCATTTAAAACAATTGCCAAAAAAGATTCGTTCATTTTGACGAATTTTTGAAATGACCGATCGTTTCGCTTGATAAGACCCTTATTCATCGTCTGGTGTCGTTTAAAGCCCTTTGAAGCTGCACTGAAACTCTCATTTGGACCTTGAACTGTTTGGTTCCCATTGAAGTCCATTATATGGAGAAAAATCCTGGAATGTTTTCATCAAAAACCTTAATTTCTTTTCGACTGAAGAAAAAAAATACATGGACATCTTGGACGTAAAATAAAATATAACAACACAAAATAATGGTAATTTTATCATTGAACGGCCAAAAATCTAAATATAAAATTAAATAAAATTTTATTAAATACAAATATTAAATTTTTCAATAAATTATGCCATGCCAGTAGATAGTAATAATTCTACTAGCACAACTTTCTAGTCATCAACACTGACATAACATGATCAGTTGACGGCACTTTATAATGGAGCATGAACTTAAAGGGTTCATGCTCCAAATTGATATAAATACTGTTCGTTATCTCACACAAACCGCTCGTTTCGTGTCTTAGGCCATCAATGTGTACTTACATTTACGAGTCATTCAATGTTTCATGTTTAATTTGGACTTCTCTGTGCATGCTCTTTGAGGTGGTGACCATAGACCTCCATTATATGACTGATAGACAAGAACGGTTTGACCTAAAAATATCAAAATTGAAAATACTGCGAAAACAAAGACACCTACATCCTGGATGTCCTTGAGGTAAGATAAAACATACCAAAATTAATTTCAAAGTGAACTATCCCTTTAAGGAAACCTTGATGAAGGAAGTGTAACTTACAGTTGAACTCAGAATCGATGGTGTTTCCAGCCAGCAAACTGTGGATTGTGATTTGATAGATGATGTGGATGAAGAGGAAGCTCATACTGCAGAAGCATAAAGACATCAGCAAGCGCCCCGTGTGGCCTGGAGGAGAAACAGCAGAAGAACAACCGTTAGCTTCAGTCAGTTTTCTGATTCATTTACCTCAAACTTACTCATGGAAGTCATAGTGGTTTTGTCATTATTTACATCCTCATTTCTTTCTTGAAAAACAGTTCCCCAGAATACAGAAAAAAAAAACAGCATAAAGTTTTTGGAATGAGTAAATTACGAGAGAATTGTATCATTTTAGAATTATTCCTTTATTGCAGAATGATTGTCCATGTGATAAATGTTTTGCAAATCATTTTGGACAAAAATATCTGCCAAATGACTTGATGTTTGTTAATATTTCATGCAAATGCGAGAGTTTTAAGACCAGCACAAATTAATGCATACATCAAAAACACATGCATATCAAATGCTGCGGTACACGTTCAGGTTTTAAAATGCTCAAGAGATGTTTTATTCTGGTTATGCATGTGCACTGAAAATGTTTTATCAATACATATGAATTTGAGGTCAATGGATTTTGGACTTTTAATTATAAACAAGCAAGAAATACACCAGGACTCTTATTTTGAAAAGCATATGCATTGCGTTCAGCTGCTCATCAAGAAATTGAGATAAAATGACAACCATCATACACTAATTAAACACCATAAAGTAAAGTTTGTCATAATTCATCAATAGTAGATCAGCAATCGCTTGACATTTTCATTGTTTGCGAATGCTCCGAAACCGCGAGCCTGTGACATGTTTTCACTTTGAACGTAAAGCGCTAACATTTATTTAATTAAATCATCTGCTTTTGAAGTTTATCAATCACATTAAACTGTATCACAATTCCAGTTTTTCCGTCCAAAATTCCAAACAGACTTTTGTTTTACCATTTAAGAGATTAAAGATAAGACTAGTTCCAGACTAAAATGCATGTTTAAACCATTCTAACTAAAAGCAATTTGCACTGACATATCTTAAATTTTTTTTTAAAAAAATACAGTATATATATTTATGTATAAATAAACTAATACAATTAAATATTAGCTATATATTAAAACTAATATAAAATTAAATAAAAAATGCTAATTACTAACTAATTTTTTTTGTTATAAAATATGTTTTATTATAATATACATTGACATATCTTAAAATATGTGAGTGCCATTGTTTTGTCTCAAGATGCACTAAGAAATGGGTTTTTTTTATGGCAAGTTAATAAAAGCGACTTAATAAAAGGCTTAATCTAAGCCCTGTCTGGATCTAATCCGCTTCTAGATCTCAAACAAAAAAACTAAAAGTTGAGAAAAATCAGAATACACAACTCAATGAAAGCGTGGCTGTACTGTGTTTATGAAGCAGCTCCAGCTATCGGAGATGATGCTAATGGAGCTTGTGTTACTGCTTTCCTTCAGCAGAAGCGTTCGGTGTTGTTCTTACAAGACTAACAACAGCTAATCGTGAAAGCCTCTTTGTTTTAGCACTCTCAAATAGCATAACACCAAGGTCAAATGAAGTATTAAAGTATTTTTAGAGTGTTTTTCTCTACCAACAATCGATATTTTCCGATGCGGCGCAGGCCTGAGCATGGCTGTGCGAACCATCACATGTAATGCGTCCTAATGGAGATCATTTTAGCCACAAGTGAGACATAATCGTAAGAATCCAGACGGTGAGAAGCGCTGCCAGATACGGCTTGTCCTGATTTACTCTATAAAACACATTTGTGTTCATTTCTCCCTAACAGAGGGACGGCCTTGTAAGTTTATGTGTAGTTTAGCAAGCAGATCTCTGCCAACACCCTCATTCATGTCACATATTTCATCCACATTCAATAAGGTAAAAAAGCAACACTGCATCTCTCCTGACTGCCACTTTCAATTGACTGTGCACTTTTTTCCACCTCTGCGGCAACTTCAGCTTTCATTTGGGGCCTCAAAGACTCCAGGGGCCCTTTAACCCTGCAATGCCTGACATATGAAATAACAATCAGGGAAAAAGTAGAAAAAAAAGGGGTTCCAGACTAAAATGCATGTTTGAGCCGTTCTAACTAAGCAATTTGCACGGACATATGTTAAAATAAAATAAATAAAATGTAATTAAACATAAAATAAAATACTAAAATAAAATATTAGCATATATATATATATATATATATATATATATATACATACACTAAACTATAATAAAATATTAGCATATATATACATATATATATATATATATATATATATAAACTAAATAAAATAAAATATTATGTATTTATATAAATTGAAATAAAAATGCATGAACAAATGTTTTAATTTTTTGTTACAAAATATATTTTATTATACATAATAAATGATATATATATATAAAATGAAATTAAACACAAAATAAAACAAAATAAAATTATATATATATATACACACACTAAACTATAATAAAATATTAGCATATATATATATATATATATATATATATATACATATATAATAAAATATTATATATTCATATAAATTGAAATAAAAATGCATGCACTAATTTTTTGGTTATAAATATATTTTATTATATATAATAAATCATATACTGTATATATATATATATATATATATATATATATATATATATATATATATATATACAGTATGTGTACATATCTTAAAATATGCCAGTGTCTTTTGTCTTGAATGCAGAAAAGAAATGTTTTTTTCTAAGGCAAGTTTATAAAAGCTACTTAAATATCCAAACTGAACAGGGGGTTGCGTTGCAGATGTATATATTATTTGATGCATTAGGTTTTTCTTGCTAATTTAGTGTGATATAGTGAGAATATGGAGGATAAACACAGCTCAGTTTTATTCAGAGGCCCAAACTGAGGATAAATATGCAATTTTGTGCAGATACTGATATGTATATGGCCAAAAGCACAGGGTCAAAGGTCTAGGCCCGCGTACGGATGTTACCGGAAGCCAGTGATTACAGTTTATAAAGTTATAAATATGGATATTTTTCTTACAAATTTGCATGGCTTCGCTTCAGAAGGCCTTTATGAACCCCATGGAGGCGTATGGTATGGATTACTTTTATGATGGATGGATGCACATTTTTGGGCTTCAAATTTACCATTCATTAAAGCTGGGAAGAGCCAGGATATTTTTAATATAACTCTGAAAGAAGAAAATCATATAAACCTAGGAATGGCTTGAGTGTGAGTGAAATATGGGGAAATTTAAACTTATGGGTGATCTAACCCTTTAACCGCAGAATCTCCTTCAAGAGTATTTTGACATATAGAAATTAAAAATCAAGGTTATTGGTTCGATTCCCAAGGAACGCACATGTAACGCTTCAATGCAGAGTAATTTGCTGAAAGCATCTGTCAAATGTGTAAAAAATAAATATATTGTACCGGATAAGACGCAGAGAAAGCTTAAATAGCATCTGCCTTGGAAGGAAAATAAAAGGTTAACTTTATTTTTGTCACGTACTGGAAATGTGTGGGACCTCAAATACACACAACACTTGATAATATCAGACAAAGATGAATCAAGCCAAGAGAAATACAACATAAAAAGTCACTTTATCTCGCTTATCTATATTCTTATCTATATTCCCAATAACTGGAAGGTTCCACGCTTAACAGAACCTGACAGAAGACATCGCTTCACCTCAGTGTTTGGATAACATTACAGAAACACACAGCCAACATCGCACAGCTTCACACATCATAGATAAAACACTTGCCAGAACTGACAACACTTCCAATTCTTCTACACTGACAAACATAAACATTTTCAACCTTCATAAATCAGTGGACTTTGGGTAAAAATATTCCTTGAATCATAAGATTTAATAGTTAAATTATATATATAGTATGTATATACACATATTTATGTATATACAGTATCGAGGGCTTGGAGCCAGAGGGGCGTAAGTGGCATTTTGGGCGAATATGAGTTCTTTATATCAAAATAAAGGTCTCGATGAGCTCCAATGGTGCCAAAAATACCTATCTGAGATCAAACTGTATTGAATAAAGCAACTAAAAGGCTTATCTGACGTATTTGATTTTTTTTTTTTTTTAAGTTTTAGAACATATTCATGTTTTTTTGGGTTTTTTTGACAATTTTTTGACTTAAATACTCATTCATGTAAGTATGTCTGTGGTTGCAATGTTTCTGATTTAAGGTTAATAATACAGGTGATTGAAGTGTGGTCAAAATTTTGTTTTGTCTCTCCTGTAAATATATGTTTATATATATATATATATATACAGGAGAGACAAAACAAAATTTTGACCACACTTCAATCACCTGTATTATTAATTATTATATATATATATATATATATATATATATATATATATATACACTTCAGAAATCACCCTATTATTGTGATTTTTACTTTTTTTATCAATGTTGGAAAAAGTTGTGATATTTTTTTCTTTTTATAACCATGTGATACTTTTTTCAGGATTCTTTGATGAATAAAAGTTTACAAAAAAGAACAGTATTTATTTAAAATAGAAATATATACACTGTGAAAACTTTATATTTTCAAGATTTTTCAAAATTAACTTATTTTAATATGATATTTAATATGGTTCAAATAACAAAATATTTCGGGTTTCTGTTGTTAAATTACATTTTTAATTTCAATGAACTCAACATTTTTAAGGCAACCAGGTAACTTAATTTTTTGAGTTAAACTAAAAATAATTTAATATTTTTTTTACAGTGACGCACACAATAAGTGTTTAAGTATAATTTTTCAGACATAGGTTATACCTAAACTGTGCATAAAATTTGAACTGAAACGTGACCAGAATGTAAAAGTGAACTCAATTCTATAGAGACTATCAATTTATGTTATCATAGGAACAGAGTCGTTCATTCAAAGCCTCTGAAATGTTTTGTCTGTCGTGAACAAAGCAAAAACACAGACGTGCATGTGTGAATGGGTTTGCATGCACCACTTTTTCCACAGAAACCTGCAGGCATTTCTATTTTCCAATTGCATAATGAAAAATCTCATGTTAACAGCACTAACAGCATCCCATAATTGTTTTTTTTTTTAAATATTTCCAACATTTGCATAATCCCACAGCCAGAATCCCAATAAGCCCTGATGAATGTGTGTGAAGCCCAGCATGCATTGCTCTTATATGAGCACTGGTCTACTGAACTATTGATGAGTTCGAGTAGACCACTTAAAATGTCCAGTCCTCTTCCTCTTTCCTCTTATTCCATGAAAACCTTCTCTTATACATAATTAACAATCGGCAAACAAGCATCCGAACACACCTCCATGATCAGAGCAGAAGTGGACCATAAAAACACTGTCCTGACTCTAATGTACATTACATTACATTGAAAATAAACCACCCTTACTGTTCAAAGGCTTGGGGTCAGTAAGACTTCTTTTTAAGCCTTTTATTAAGCAAGTGCCAATTAAATCGATCAAAAGTGACAATAAAAAGATTTCTGTTTCTATATTATACCAATATCTTTATACAACTTATCAAAAAATCCTAAAAAATGTATCAGGAACAATTGTTTTCAACATTGATAATAATCATAAATGATTCTTGAGCAGCAAATCATCATATTAGAGTGATTTCTGAAGGATCACGTAACACTGAAGACGCTGAAAATTTCAGCTTCGATCACTGAATTTACAGTCTGCAATATATTCACATACAAAACGGTTATTTTACAGTATTTTTGATCAAATAAATTAAGCCTTGGTGAGCATAATAAGAGACTGTTTAAAAATGTACAACGTTTAACCAGTAGTGTGACTATGACTAAATTCAAAGTATTAATTTCACCATGTTGATTTGTTTCTAACATGCATATAATTCGACCCTGGACTTTCTGTTCAACCCCAATTGTTACATTTAAATAATGCACATTATTTCATATTTAAAGGAGTAGTTCACTTTTCAAAAAACGTTTGCTGATAATTTACTCGCCCCCATGTCATCCAAGATGTCCATGTCTTTCTTTCTTCATTCGAAAAGAAATTAAGGTTTTTGATGAAATCATTCCAGGATTCCAGGATTCCAGGATTTTCTCCATATAATGGACTTCAATGGGGACCAAACGGTTCAAGGTCCAAATGACAGTTTCAGTGCAGCTTCAAAGGGCTTTAAACGACACCAGACGATGAATAAGGGTCTTATCAAGCAAAACGATCGCTCATTTCATAAATAAATAACAAAGTTTAAGTTTTATCATGGGCGTCAGTTTGGTTTGAAATGTGCTGGGGACAGAGACGTACTCGGAAGGGCATTTTCAAAAGTGCTGGGTACAATGACGCATTCATTCTTTTTTTGTCTTTCGAGTAGGTCATGTTTTGAAAGACGATGTCCTGTAGCTTCCTGATGTACATAAATAAAAATGAGCACAATGTCCGAGTATAGTGAGTATATAGAGTGTATACGCCCTATATTGCATATGTACAGTGATGGTCCAGAGGTAGAATGTTTGCCTAGCGTGTCGGGACTCGGGAGGTTCGAGGTTCTAATCTGCACTCGTATATAGTTTTTTTCCCCCTCATCAAAACCAATAATGTTTATCAGTGGTTGTATATGTTTTGATGAGGGGGAAAAAATATACGAGAGCGGATCAGAACCCATGAGAAACAGGGACACGTTTGTGTACATTTTAATTTGTGCTTTCACCGGAACGAATCTCCGCAACGGATTGAAGCGTGCTTCCGAGAGAAGACAACACATTTCAGTGCTAGATCGCCTGTTATTTAACAAACAAATGAAACGCATTCTGTTAACTGGAGATGTTTTATTTGTATTGGTACATCTGTGCCGAAAGATGTTTCAAAAGTGGTGGGGACAAAATCGACCCTGGCAAAAAGTGGTGGGGACATGTCCCACCCGTCCCCCCCGTAAATGACGCCTATGAGTTTTATAAGCACAAATGCTCGCCTTGCTCTGTTCTGTGATGCGCGTTCGTGACTCTCCTGTTCGAACAAATCTTTTTCCGAGTCATTTGGTTGATTCAACGAATGAAATGAACGAATTGACTCGGAAAAAGATTTGTTCATTTTGATGAACGAGTTCGAACAGAAAAGTCACGAACGCGCATCACAGAACAGAGCAAGGCGACCATTTGAGCTTATAAAACTAAAACTTTGTTATTTATTTATTAAATGAGCGATCCTTTCGCTAGATAAGACCCTTATTCATCATCTGGTGTCATTAAAGCACTTTTAAGCTGCACCGAAACTCTCATTTGGACCTTGAACCGTTTGGTTCCCATTGAAGGCCATTATATGGAGGAAAATCCTGGAATGTTTTCATCAAAAACTTTAATTTCTTTTCGACTGAAGAAAGAAAGACATGGACATCTTGGATGACATGGAGGTGAGTAAATTACCAGCAAAAGTTTTTTTAAAAGTGAACTACTCCTTTAAGAGAGTGACATAGCAAAAGTGTTTAGGATCACACGATTCAAACCGAGTTGATGTTTCTCTTTTATATTGGCCTCAACAGACTCTATTATGGGCGATCAGTCTCAGTGGATTAACACAGATAATGTTCTTCTCAATTATTCAGCGTGATCAGCACACCTTCCTTACGCCCTAAATCTGGATTCTCCTCTAGGAGCGCATGAAGTTCTTCCGTCTGAACGCACACCTCGACTCATGATCTACAGCGCTGTAGTCCTCTCAGTGAGTGTTGTGTTAACGCTTCCGCTCCATTACATTCTCTGCATGAGGCTCTAAAGCCGGTTCAGGAGAAGACGGATGCGCTCCGATAGGGAAGAGTTAGTGTCGTGTGGCGAAGCGTCTTACCTTGCATGGTGATGCTGGAGGGTTCTGGGAAGAGAGGGATGAGGAGGAGGTAGAGGAGGTAGATGAAGGACAGTACATTGTACCTGAACAGACATGCTGTGGAGAGAAGATAGAAAAACACATTATTAGAGTAATCTAGAAGAAAAAGAGCACACATACTGTATTATACATTTTTAAATGATGCTCATATAGATGAGAATATGTTCATATAGAATAGCTGGATAGACAGAACGATAGACAGAACGATGGATGAACGATAGAACGATAGGTGGATAGAACGATAGATGGATAGATGGATAGAAGGATAGATAGATAGATAGATAGATAGATAGATAGATAGATAGATAGATAGATAGATAGATAGATAGATATATATATATATATATAGATATATATATATATATATATATATATATATATATATATATATAGATATATATATATACAGAAAGATAGAACGAAAGATAGAACGAAAGATAGAACGATAGATAGATATATATATATATATATATATATATATATATATATATATATATATATATATATATATATAGATAGATAGATAGATAGGTATATATATATGTAGATAGATAGGTAGATAGATAGGTAGGTAGGTAGATATGTAGATATATAGATATATATATATATATATATATATATATATATATATATATATATATAGATAGATAGATAGATAGATAGATAGATATATATATATATATATATATATATATATATATATATATATATATATATATATATATATATACATACATAAATATATAACAAAAGATAGAACGATAAATAGAAAGATAGAACGACAGACAGACAGATAGATAGATATATATATAGATAGATAGATAGATAGATAGATAGATAGATAGATAGATAGATAGATAGATAGATAGATAGATAGATAGATAGATAGATAGATAGATAGATAGATAGATAGATAGATAGATAGATAGATAGATAGATAGAACGATAGAACGATAGAACGATAGATAGATAGATAGATAGATAGATAGATAGATAGATAGATAGATAGATAGATAGATAGATAGATAGATAGATAGATAGATAGATAGATGGATAGATAGACAGAAAGATAGACAGAAAGATAGACAGAAAGATAGAACAAAAGATAGAACGATAAATAGAAAGATAGAACGACAGACAGACAGACAGACAGACAGACAGACAGACAGACAGATAGATAGATAGATAGATAGATAGATAGATAGATAGATAGATAGATAGATAGATAGATAGATAGATAGATAGAACGATAGAACGATAGAACGATAGAACGATAGAACGATAGAACGATAGAACGATAGAACGATAGATAGATAGATAGATAGATAGATAGATAGATAGATAGATAGATAGATAGATAGATAGATAGATAGATAGATAGATAGATGGATAGATAGACAGAAAGACGGATAGATGGATAGATGGATAGATGGACAGAAAGATAGAACGATAGATAGATAGATAGATAGATAGATAGATAGATAGATAGATAGATAGATAGATAGATAGATAGATAGATAGATAGATAGATAGATAGATAGATAGATAGATAGATAGATAGATAGACAGAAAGACGGATAGATGGATAGATGGAACAACAGACCAATAAATCAATAAGATCAATAAATCGGACTTCAGGATTATCAGATATCGGTTTTCAAAGTGTCACTTCAGGTTTGCACCATTGTGGATCTGCCATGATTTAAAGTACATATTAATAAATAAACACCATGAAATTCTGTAACGCGGATTTAAAACCACTTGTATTTTGAAAGTGCTATATGGATTTGACATATACTGTATTATTAACATTTTATGTTTAATATGGCCGTGAGAATGCAGTCTCGTTTACAGGCCTTTATCCCAGAGTTTTCCAAACTTTCCTGATTCTATCTTTCCATGGCTTGATTTGAACCTCTTCTTCAGCTCGACTTGTTGTTAATCTCACATGTTTGCCATTTTATGAGCAGATACTGGGAATATTACACACACATATTTCACAGAAGACCTTGTGTGAACCTGACAGCAAATACATCCTATTCTCTGGAACTGTCCAAATACAACAACAGCATGCCATTACATCACTTACAAATGTAAAAACAGCCGAAATACTAATTATATTGGTCAAGATTGGTAAATATCCAACATCTCGACAAAACCCACATTTTTGACAGAAAAAGCAGGAATGAGAACGAAAGTGCAGGATTTACATCCGCTATTATCAATAACAAGAGTCGTAAATATTGAACCACAAGCACAACATGGAAAGGTGATATTAAAAAGAAAACTAAAATCCAGTATAAACACAAACGGTTTATGTTCACATTAAATAAACGACTCTGAGGAGACTCGTTTGTGCCAATTATGGATGCAGTTATTGTAAGGAATTTAAGGATTCTGCCTCAGATTTAACGATTCCAGACCCTCAATGATTCCATTAACGAGTGTTCAAGTCCTATATAATATAACTATTATGCTTTAAAACATATTATTACAATAATAAAAAAAACCAACTAAACTTTGAACAAAATTGCACTTAAATAATACATCCTTGAATTCAATGCAATTCGTTCTGGATAAAAGCATTTGTCAAAAGCTTGAGTGAATAGAAAACAATTAAAAACCAAACACGATGACCATTAATATTTAAACACTGAAATGAAGAACCAAAAATGTAAGACCCTTTTTTCAATATTAACTCAAGTACCCTGTACAGCCGACGCTATTGTTAAAATAGATTAAAATAGATATTAAAATATATAAATACTATAATATAATAAAAACAATATCTTATACACACCCGCACATTACAACCCTGCTGTAAAAATAAATAAATAAATAAATAAATAAATAAATTTCAAATTCTAATGAAAAATATTTGATTAGAAATATATATATATAATTTCATTATGCATTGCACACACACACACTTAACCCAAATTTGGGTCAAATATGCACAAAAATGTTGGGTTAAAATGTAATTTAAAATTTTAACCCAACTTCAACTTTTAACTGTACATTTTTTAATTACATTTTTAACCCAACATTTGGATTTTTCCATATTTGACCCAAATTTGGGTTGAAGCAACCCAGCATTTTTTAGAGTGCACACACACACACACATATACGTATATATAAAATTGTGTGTGTGATGCACAGTAGCCAACAGTAATGTATAAGATTAATTAACTATCAACTATGTGCAACAGAGATCATATAATCTGGAGTCTGTAAAAATATTGAGCATTTGACAGAAAAGTGCTGTGGCCTTGGTTCATGCAGACACACACACACACACACACACCGGTGCGAGAGCGAGATAAGTGCAGGACCACTAAACACAGAGATGGAGGCCATTAAACGCAGTCTTGGAGATTACAGCACAGACATTCATCCTGTTAATAAAACCAGCAGCGGACAGAACACACACCAGTTTAATCCGGACCGCGTCACCTGAGGCCACAACCCTCACACACTCCAAAAGTTCAAAACATGATGTGAGTTTTGCACAAGCAAACAAGAAACCAGGGCAAAATATGAAAATGCATTTTTTTTTTTTTTACAATATTTCCTTCTTTTTTGGACTAATGCAACACCTATAGCAGCGCACAAACACATCTAATCAGATATTTTCTTTTTAACATGATGTTCTGTCGTGGACAGTTAACTTGAGATGATAATGAAAATGTGGCTAAATCTAAATCCCATCTTAATTCCTTCACGACGCCTCGGTCATGTAATTCCTTGAGTAGCAAAACCACACTGACCGCGTTCAAACCATGATCCATCTCAGGAATAATTAATGTTTCTGGAGAACTGAAAGCCTTTCAGAAGAGCTCAGAGTGACAGCAGGAGAACGACTACACTTTACACACTTCTGTTCTGATTGAAGACCTTCCATAGAATTCAGCCTGTTCCTCAGTTCACAAAAACAAACTAAATGTTTATTTAGAGTATCAAAAAAATGTGTCAAATTTGTGTCAATAATGAAACAAGTGAAGTCTTTATGAGTGAGTCATTGAATCATTCAATATACATTTAAAAACACTGATTCTTCCAGTAATGAAACAAGTGAAATCTTTATGAGTGAGTCATTGAATCATTCATTCAATATTCATTCATTAAAAAACACTGATTCATCCAGTAATGAAACAAGTGAAGTCCTTGAGTGAGTCATTGAATCATTCATTCAAAAACACTGATTCATCCAGTAATGAAACAAGTGAAGTCTTTATGAGTGAGTCATTGAATCATTCATTCAAAACACTGATTCTTTCAGTAATGAAACAAGTGAAGTCTTTATGAGCGAGTCATTGAATCATTCATTCAAAACACTGATTCATTCAGTAATGAAACAAGTGATGTCTTTATGAGTGAGTCATTGAATCATTCATTCAATACACTGATTCATTCAGTAATGAAACAAGTGAAGTCTTGATAAGTGAATCATTGAATCATCCATTCAAAAACACTGATTCATTCAGTAATGAAACAAGTGAAGTCTTGATGAGTGAATCATTGAATCATTCATTCAAAAACACTGATTCATTCGGTAATGAAACAAGTGAAGTCTTTATGAGTGAGTCATTGAATCATTTATTCAAAAACACTGATTCATCCAGTAAAAAAGCGGTCTTTATGAGCGAGTCATTGAATCATTCATTCAAAAACACTGATTCATCCAGTAATGAAACAAGTGAAGTCTTTATGATCGAGTCATTGAATCATTCATTCAATATTCATATAAAAATATTTACTCTCAGAAAAACAGGTACAAAATCTGTCACTGTGCATTTCCTTTTCAAAAGGTCCACCTTTCTACCTAAAGAGTGCTTTTAAGTAACTTAAAGGCACAAATATTGGTGCCAAAAATGTACATAATTGATCCATAGAAGCTTTTGAAGGGTATCCCATCCCAGCGGCAGCTTTTGTACCTTTTTGTCAGAGAGTGAATTATTCAATCAAGAGTTTTTAAAAAACGATTCAAATTAATTACATATACTTTTAAATATACTGTTTTGTTTAGTTGTTGTCTATTCAGAATCGTGACTTCTATATAAAAAAAAAGAAACAAAAGTGACCTAAAGATCTCTTGATCTGAGAGATGTTAGTGCTGACGTCTGAACATGAGCATTTATTGTTCCTGTCCGTCCTCTGTTATGTTTCCAGCGGATGACCTTTGCTTAGTACTACTTCAAGCGAAAAAATAAAATCATCAAATATTAAAGGTGTTTACGATAATGGGCAGCCGATTCTTCTCCGCTCTGATGCCACATTATTAATTCATGCAGTTAAAACGACTTTCCACCGATTAATGGAGATGCTCCACGGCTTGGCAATCGCGTTTGGAAGAAAAAAGAACGAAATACTTAGGCTGTCGAGAGATACATTACCATCTTATAGAGTGGATCTTATCTATACCTATAGGAGGAACCCGAGTGTGTGTGTGTGTGTGTGTCTGCGTGCATGTGTCAATTTCTCAGGGCTAATTATACATAAATAAGAGGAAATGTGAATGTGGATTAATTGTGGGCAACCACAGATCTGATGAAGACCCTTAAACACACTGTAAAGCTTCTAGATTAATATCATGATGGTAAAAGCGACCGTAAGTACCAACAGCATAAAACACATCAGCAAAAGGGATAAAACCTTCATCAATAAGACGTTTTTAATTATTTGAATAACATGTTTTCAAAAACACACACCGTCCCTTCATGCATTACCATTATTTCACGGTAAAAAAAATTAAATCATTTATCTTGCGCAGTATTTTTGTCTTGTTTTCCAGTATAAAATTCCATTTATATATTAAAAATGCATTTTCAAAATTGCATTTTCTATGCACGAGTCTCCTCTTATATATATATATATATATATACACATATATATATATACAGGAATGAATTGATATGTTATACATTTCAGAGCAGGTGTCAAAAAATGAATAATAAAATGTGTGGGGGAAATGTGAAAATGTCTAAATAATGATAAAAAGGACACAGGATTAAATGGAATCAATCAAAAATTAAAAATAATTAATAAAACAAAAAAACATTCTTAATTCAAAGGTCAATGGTATCTTCAAAACACTGAGGGTTTCAGTGTATTACTCTGTCAATAATATAGAAACACAGAACAATTCCACACACACACACACTGAGTAAAATCACAGGAACATAACAAACAAGTCTAATAGGGATTCATTCGATGGATTAATAAATCTTCTTCATCCTGGTGTGTTTCACATTAGATGACATTAAGAGAAAGTTCAGGCATAAAAAAAAAATTTAAAAAAAAATTGCATTACTCATATTAAAACAAAATGGAAGCATGTTATTAAAAAGACTTACCGCAACCGGAGAATTAGTTAATTTTTGTAACAGTTGTAAAATGTTTTATTTGACATTTCTCTACTCAGAGCCACAATCTTACATTATATTATTTTGTTAAGTTAATAATCTACCTAATCTTTATCTACTGAAATAAAAAAATGCATTGGGAAAATGGAATTGCACATGAGATTAGTTGTCATATAGGGTCTATATTTCAGTTTCGAGTCAAAACTGTTTTCGCCAACATAGCTTTGTTGAGTTCAAACACTTCCATAAATAAAGACAAATTGAGATTTACGTCCTCAAAAACTGCAATTTTATCAACTCAGTTACAATTTCTGAGCCTTAACCCCTTTCATTAATTGGTTTGTGATTTAAAACTGTATTACTGTTTACAGAAGGTTTTAAATGCAGATATGTTGTTAAAAAGGTATTTTATGTTTATTCAGAACAAAATGGCATTAAAAAAATAAACCCTGAGACGTATTTACTATATAAAAGCGTGACAACTAGCCCCAGTCTCACGGTGTACTTTTCTTAGACACTTTTTATACTAGCATGGGCTCAAATAAATAAATAAATAAAATAATTAATTTAACACTTACTTGGTGATTAATATGAGTGGTACCGCAACATTTTACAAAAATAATTTCTACCAAAAATTGGAGAGAACTAAAAAAAAATTCCACCTTTTCAACTTCAAATGTTAAATTCAGTTGCTGCCAGTTTTTTTTTTTACACGATATTTCAATATTAATCTGACTTAAAAAAATCGAGTTCAAACTTATTAAAAAAGTTGAAATTGCTTAATTAGTTTACCGTAAAAACATATGTTGCCATGACTTAGGCCTACTGATGATAATTTTTACATTGAGTGGACTATATTAGTATGTGATTTTATGAGTTTATAAATGGAAACATTAAGGAATAGCAAATATACTAACACTAATATAATTTCTGCACACGCAAACTTCTATTAACTTCCTTTAATTGATAATCTAGCGCACCTGCTGCGTAACTCCGCACTGAACTCAGCTGTTAAAGGAGACACACACACACACACACTCACCTGCCGCCAGACACACCGGCAACAGCACTCTGAAGATCAGACCACACACAACCTCAGAAGCCATCGCTCTCAGAAGTGAAGGATGTCAGATGTCCTGGATCCGGGACAGGACGGCATCCTTCGGGCACCCTTACTCTGGATCCTCCATGCATGAGTCCCGGCGGACACTTCCAGTTAACGACTCCCTTTTGTACAAATAAAACGCGTTAAAAGTCTGTCTCGAGTGGGTGAAGTGGTGAATCTAACTCATGCTGATAAAGAAATGTGTTTTCGTCCAGCGGACATCAGGCTCTCCAGCGGCGCGCGCGCGCGGGACGCGTCCGAAAAACGCGTGTATCCTGAGAAAATGTGTCCACAAAAATAATAAATCACTTCGTATCCCGAGGCACAAGTGCGAAAACTGTTTCGAGTTCTTTAAGAGTAAATTAAAGTGTCCCCGGAGTGAGTTTTACGCGCTCACGTTGACGCTTTACAGGAGGACTTCCTCACTTCATCTCCACAGTTGCTCTGGAAGCCACAGGCGTTCCGGTCAAACACACACGCCCGGACAGAAGCGATCCAGCGCGGGTCCAATGAGAGCCCGCGGGAGGAGGGTCCTGTGGCCCCTGAGGGACGCTCCATTTGATTGTTGTTTTACTAAGAACTCATCATCATTACAACGGGGCTTCTAGAAGAACAGATTTTATCACGGTCATGCTCTCTTTTAAGTCCGCTAGGAAATAACACGAGCCTGTCGAATATATGGATTGATCGCATGTTTATATACAGAAGTGGCCAAAAGTGATAGGCCTATCTAAGGGGACTATTTTTTTTTTAAATAACCTTACAAGGTCAATTGAACCATTAAAATAGTTGTTTTATGTTAAATATGAAGGCATCATAAAACAAATAATTAGGCAAAAAAAAAAGCTAAACTATAGCGGTTTTATTTATTAATACAGATAACAGGAAAAAACACTGACTACAACACTGTAAAAAAAATCATGATTTGTAATCACAACATTTTTTTTCTTTTGTCAAATCAACTTAAATAATATAATATAAATCAATATTCAGATAATATAATATTTTGTGTTTCTGGTGATTGAATCAATGTCCTTCATTGTATGAACTCAATTTTTTAATTTCATTGAATTTAAAATTAAGGCAACCAGGTTACTTCATTTTTTTTTAAAGTTAAACCAACAATATTTTTTTTACAGTTATTAATACTTTGTTGGTTCTCTCTTGATTTTCCATATTTATACGCAAGTTTCACATGGTTAAAAAAGTTTTAAAAAAAAGTAAGACGGAAAAAAATTATAGTTTATGATCAAAAGGTTTCATTTATTTTATACTTTAGTCATTGACATGAGTTCCATGCATACATATATATTTAAGAGAAATTAATATTGAAATTAAGCAAGGATGCATTCAATTGATCAAAAATACAGTAAAATATGTGTAATGTTGCAAAAGAATCCATTTTAAAGAAATGCTGTTCTTTTCTCAAAGAATCCTGAAAAAATACAAATACAAAAATATGCCACAAAAATATGAAGTGACACAACTGTTTTTAACATTGATAATAATAATAAATGTTGATCTTCAGCAGCAAATCAGCATATTAGAATGATTTCTGAAGGATCATTTTGATTTGATTTGATTAAAATAATCATAACACAAAGTTTAATCAAAACTTATTTCCATTGTGGTCCTTGATGTAAAGCACAACTTCACTCGTTGGCACTGCATACCGTTACTATGAGAACACACATTTACAAAATATACATCACAATTAATACAAATGAATCACTCAAACAACTTATCTAATATAGGCAACTTTTAACTTTCACACTAAAGCCAACCATATTTGACATTTACATCAAATTCTTCCATGCTTGTGCCTCTGAGTATTCAAAAGACCTTCGACTGTACATTCATGCGACACTGAAGACTGGAGCAATGTCGCTGAAAAATCAGCTTTGTATGGAAACTTGGTGTATTTGCAACTTTTATCTCACAATTATGACTTTTCTTCCTCAGAATTGAGGATTCCTCAGAGTTTCTATGAGATATACAGTCTGAATGACGAAATAAACGTGCAATTCATAGAAAAAAAGTCCACAGTTTTGAAATCAGGAATAAAAATACATTTTAAAAATATATTCAAATAGAAAACAGTTCTTTTACATATAGCACGGTAATAATATTTCACAATATTACTGTATTTTTGCCCTACGGAAGCGTATTGCATTCGCTTTATGTCTTTATGAGTGAGTCATTGAATCATTCATTCAAAAACACTGATTCATTCGGTAATGAAACAAGTGAAGTCTTTATGAGCGAGTCATTGAATCATTCATTCAAAAACACTGATTCATCCAGTAAAAAAGCGGTCTTTAAGAGCAAGTCATTGAATCATTCATTCAAAAATATTAATTCATCCAGTAATGAAACAAGTGAAGTCTTTATGATATAATAGTGAAGTCTTTATGAATAATATTTCACAATATTACTGTATTTTTGCTCTACGGAAGCGTATTGCATTCGCTTTATGTCTTTATGAGTGAGTCATTGAATCATTCATTCAAAAACACTGATTCATTTGGTAATGAAACAAGTGAAGTCTTTATGAGCGAGTCATTGAATCATTCGTTCAAAAACACTGATTCATCCAGTAAAAAAGCGGTCTTTAAGAGCAAGTCATTGAATCATTCATTTAAAAACCCTGATTCATTCGGTAATGAAACAATTGAAGTCTTTATGAGCGAGTCATTGAATCATTCATTCAAAAACACTGATTCATCCAGTAAAAAAGCGGTCTTTAAGAGCAAGTCATTGAATCAGTCATTCAAAAACATTGATTCATCCAGTAATGAAACAAGTCTTTATGATATAATAGTGAAGTCTTTATGAATAATATTTCACAATATTACTGTATTTTTGCTCTAAGGAAGCGTATTGCATTCGCTTGAGGAAACAAAATCTACTCATTTTTCTGAATTAATGAGTTAATTATCTTTTAATTATTAGAGGGGTTCAAACAGTATTAGTATGGTGTTCCTAATAATCCTTTAGGTGAGTGTATATGTGTGTATATATATATATATATATTTATATATATTAGGGCTGTGCAAAAGTTAATTGCGATTAATCGCATCCAAAATAAAAGTCTGTGTTTACATTAATATATTGGTGTGTGCTGTTTATAATTATTTTGTATATATAAATACCTATGCATGCATGTATATATTTAAGAATTATTTGCGCTTAAATTCTGTATATATTTATAAATACATAATCTATATTATATAAATATTTTATATATGAAAAACACATTTTCTTAAATATATACATGCATGTGTGTGTATTTATATATACAAAATAATTATATACAGCACACACAAATATATTATGTAAACACAGACTTTTATTTTGGATGCGATTAATCGCAATTAATTTTTGCACAGCCCTAATATACGTATATATATATATATATATATATATATATATACAGAATATTTGTTCTTATTTTTCTCTGTTTCTCCTCCATAAAAAGTAACTAAGTAATTCGTTACTTTTTTAGGTAGTAACACATCTGTAGTTCTTTACTTTTAAAGTAACATTCCCAAACACTGAGTATAAAGCTGTGCCACACACACACACCTGCTGTTCTCCTGCACTGGCAGTCAGTGTGTGTGTGTGTGTGTGTGCGTGATCTAATGCTGCGAGGCGTCAATAATCCATTTGCCTGACAGTGTGTTTGTTCATTAATGGTGTTGAATATAGGAGATCTGAGAGCAGGACTCTTACGCTCTTTAAAAACTGGACAGCCTCAGGATGGCATCAAAATTTTAACACAAAGCACTTACACCGGATCAAACTTCCTGGATGTTTAATTCCTTGCTCTCATAAGCAGCTAATAATAGAATAATGTCTATAATCCATATACTTAGTGGTCTGCATATACACATTTATTAGCCTTTACATATACACACAGATGAACATTTAGAGATGAAATATTAGGCCCAAGTATTTAAAGCAGCAGTACCTTCATGTTGAAGCATCACAAGGTGACGTCGGCAGTGTTTTATGTGGGACGCTGTTCATGAACTCCAGCCTTCGTCATGTTCGGCACGGCAAACTCCTCACAGTAAAGAAGCAACAAACACAGACTGTTAAAGGGTTAGTTCACCCAAAAATGAAAATGATGTCATTAATGACTCTCCCTCATGCCGTCCCAAGCCCGTCAGACCTCCGTTCATCTTCAGGACACAGTTTAGGATATTTTAGAGCTTACTGTCCCTCCATTGGAAATGTGTGTACGGTATACTGTCCTTGTCCAGAAAGGAAATAAAGACGTCATCAAAGTAGTCATGTGACATCAGTGGGTTAGTTACAATGTTTTGAAGCATCGAAAATACATTTTGGTCCAAAAATAACAAAAACTACGACTTTAGTCAGCATTGTATTGTCTTCCGGTTCTGTTGTGGATCCGCGTTCAATACAATACAATGCTGAATAAAGTCAGAGTTTTTGTCATTTTTGGAGCAAAATGTATTTTCGATGCTTCGAAACATTGTAACTAACCCACTGATGTCACATGACTACTTTGATGACGTCTTTATTTCCTTTCTGGACAAGGACAGTATACAGTCTTTGAATGATATGATGATTTGAGTCGTTAATGACATAATTTTCATCATATTTTGGGTGAACTAACCCTTTAAGTCACTTTTTAATTCAGAGTGAATCATAATCTTGTGTTTTAAACCTTTAAAAGTTCTTCTTGTGTGTTTTATGATATGTGCATTTCTAAATAGTTCTTTTTTTTTAAATCAAGAACAACTTTTGGCTGCTGACAATTCTTGTGTTGTTTGGAAATGTATTTTCATGGGTTTTTATTACAGGTTCTTTGTGGCTTCTTTAAAACACTACAATAAAGTAAAACAAGGTGGCGTTGAACTCAATTGCTCCCACTGTAATTGGACCATTTATTTGTGTTTATTCAAAAATAAGTTATGAATATTTGTTCAAAATATTTGTTTGGGATCGGTACAGTTTAAATGTTTTCGGAAAACATTTACACGGTTGCATATATTTGATCAAAAGTACTATTTATTGAAATATTATTACTGTGAATATATTATAAAATGTAATTTATTCCTGTGATCAAAGCTGAATTTCTAGCATCATTACTCCAGTCACATGATCCTTCAGAAATCATTATAATATGATAATTTGCTGCTCAAGAAACATTTAAGATTATTATCAATGTTGAAAACGGTTCATATGCTGCTTCATATTTTTGTAAAATTTTCTCAGGATTCATTGATGAACAGAAAGCTCTAAAGAACAGCATTTATATGAAATACAATAACATTATAAATGTCTCTACTGTCACTTTTGATCAATTGAATGCATCCTTACTGAAAAAAAGTATTCATGAAATTTTCAAAACAATGATAAACACTATATGTCAATACATATCACTATATGTCAATATATCAATATATATGTCAATGTATATCAGAATTTCTATGATCTTCAGAGGATTTCACAACACTGAAGGAGGAGATATGCTTGTCAAACGTCTAAGTGGCTCGCAGCTAATCGATACTCAGCGAATCGTTTTTACGATTGTTCTTTAAAGGTGGAGACTCCATGATGGACAAATGTCAGGAAACATCGGCCACATATCCATAATTCATCAAAGAGGATGAGTTCAACTAAAAGAAACGTCTTTTCTGATGCACTTCCAGCCAAATCCACGAGTGGAGATCATCTCCATAATCCACTGACATTTCAATTATGCATAAACATAAACGTGATTAGCTACACTGATCTCGTTTAATGCTTGATTGTCCATCACAAAGAAAACCTGTCTCCTGATTGATGTTCGGATCATAAACAACGTCATGTGATGTTGCACTTTTGTTCGGCATCGACCGTTAATAAACATATACAGTCACAGGAATATATAATAAACTATAGGATTTGTGACTGGCATAGATCCACGTGCACAGCTTCTGACTTATGACATCCATTAAGAGCCACTTATATATAAGCTTAACACATTCACATGAATCAAGTTTAACTTGATGGACTGAAATGATGAATAAAAACTAAACAGACGTTCTGACAAAATGTTATCAAAATGACAAAAATACAAAATTACACTAGAAACAGTGTTATTATAGTTACTTAACTCAAATAAAATTAGTTACACTCTAAAAAATGTTGGGTTGCGTCAACCCAAATTTGGGTCAAATTTGGACAAATCCAAATGTTGGGTTAAAAATGTAATTTAAAATTTTAACCCAACTTCAAATTTCAGTTTCAAATGTACATTTTTAACCCAACATTTGGGTTTGTCGACATTTGACCCAAATTTGGGTTGAAACAACCCAGCATTTTTTATAGTGTCAGTGTATACTATTACTTTAACCACACTCTAAAAAATGCTGGGTTGTTTTAACCCAATTTTGGGTCAAATATGGACAAACCCGAAATGTTGGGTTAAAAATGTAATGTAAAAATTTAACCCAACGGCTGGGTTAGTCCATATTTGACCCAAAGTTGGGTTAAAACAACCCAGCATTTTTTAGAGTGTAGTCATTGAAATAAAAATGAAATAAAACCAATAGAGAGGTATATTTTTAAATGACAAAATGCGATAAAAAAGACAAAAAACATACAACAAATAGTTAATCATTTACTAATACATTTCAAAAGTTCAAAACATGCTGGGTTGTTTTAACCCAAATTTGGGTCAAATATGGACAAACCCAAATGTTGGGTTAAAAATGCAAATAAAAACAAATTACAGTTGAAAGTGAAATTTTAAATCGCATTTTTAACCCACAATTTGGGTTTGTCCATATTTTACCCAAATTTGGGTTAAAACAACCCAGCATTGTTTTAGAGTGTTGTATTAATGGTTAAATTGGTTAATAAATGCCGTAAAAATATATTATTCAATGTTAGCTCATGTTAGTTAGTGCATAATTGTAAACACATAAAAAAAGAGTTACCTTACAAAATGAATTCAAAATATGATTCATAAAAACAATAATAAACTGAACACTTTAGCAACGACATTATTGTATCATCATGGCGACAAGTTTCATGTAAAAGAAAACGAGCAAGTAAAAATAATGGATATATTGAATATTAATAATGGACTGACCATGGCTCTGTGCATCCATATGATCAGCCAATCACGCGTCGCGTATAACGGTGATGAACTGCAGTCTGCTCAGCTTTACATTAGGCCTGGTGTTCCAGGTATCACTTTCTTCAGAGCATCATCCTCATCCTCATTAGAGCCCTAAAACATTGATAACCTCTTAACCACGAGTGACCATCTACCCTTAAAGCTCTGCATTATTAAACACTCTTTAGCCAATTAGAATTAGTAGAATGAGGCTTTTAAGCTTCAAAGTTTGTCCATCAAACGGAAGGCAGACATATGGACTTTTCTGTGAAGACACTGTTACTGTGAATAAGAAAGAGATTAATACACAAAAAACATTAGATAATGCATTGAGAAAAATCTGTACACATGGAATTACAGTATATGACTGTAACTTGACATTCAGGCTTGGTTCCCAGGAAAAAAATTATGGTCAGAACAATATATATATATATATATAACTCTTTCCCCACCATTGACAGGATTTTCCAGCTATCGTTGATGAATTCTGCGAGGGACCAAACTGGCAGGCATGAGGAGTCAAAAAGTATATTTTCAAAATTATACGTTTTTATTTCCAAAACAAAAAAATAACTATTTCACAAAAACAGACACATCTAAACTGAGACATGGGGAAACTTATATAGACGGTTTTCACCGACGTCACGTTCTGGGCGGTAACCCGGATGAGTGGCCATTATGGAGGCGTTCGTAGATGAGTGGCCTTTGTGGATCGGCGTTCGTAGATCGACTGTTAGAGACTATTTTTCAAAGATGGCTTCTTCCTGTATTCGCGAAGTTGACTGTGTGTATAAAATATCTTCTTATTAAACTGTATGGACACTGACAAAGTTCTCAATGCTGGTTTGAATGTAGGGACCCTTATTATGCTGTCGTGTTACTGTGGGGCTATTTTGAGCCTTGTTAGTGGTAATAACAAGCGATTTTTATTTGTCATTACTCTATGCCCCATATACTAGCATTATACTAGCGTAGTAGCGTTATAGGCTAAACTGTTTTTAGAGATACAACTATTTACATTCGGCAATCATGAAAACAAATCTCAGATAACGGTTGACTAGGTAGCAATGTGTAATTAGACCAAAGGTTCATTTTGCGCCGGAGTTGTCCTTTAAACAACTGAGTTTCAAACCCTTTTGTCTGTCACCCAGCCGGAGAGACCCTTAGCAACTCCTCAGGAACTGGTAACTCAGAAAGAAAAGGTATTAACTTCACAGAACGTAACTTAAAGATAGTGAACATGAAATTAGCTTAAAGTCCCCGTGAAATCAAAATTGAACCTATTTACTTTGTTAGCGCATATTACTAGTCTTGTGGTGAACAATTAATCCGTGCAAGTGAATATACACTCACCGGCCACTTTATTAGGTACCCCATGCTACTAACGGGTTGGACCCCCTTTTGCCTTCAGAACTGCCTCAATTCTTCGTGGCATAGATTCAACAAGGTGCTGGAAGCATTCCTCAGGGAGTTTGGTCCATATTGACATGATGGCATCACACAGTTGCCGCAGATTTGTCGGCTGCACATCCATGATGCGAATCTCCCGTTCCACCACATCCCAAAGATGCTCTATTGGATTGAGATCTGGTGACTGTGGAGGCCATTTGAGTACAGCGAACTCATTGCCATGTTCAAGAAACCAGTCTGAGATGATTCCAGCTTTATGACATGGCGCATTATCCTGCTGAAAGTAGCCATCAGAAGTTGGGTACATTGTGGTCATAAAGGGATGGACATGGTCAGCAACAATACTCAGGTAGGCTGTGGCGTTGCAACGATGCTCAATCGGTACCAAGGGGCCCAAAGAGTGCCAAGAAAATATTCCCCACACCATGACACCACCACCACCAGCCTGAACCGTTGATACAAGGCAGGATGGATCCATGCTTTCATGTTGTAGACTCCAAATTCTGACCCTACCATCCGAATGTCGCAGCAGAAATCGAGACTCATCAGACCAGGCAACGTTTTTCCAATCTTCTATTGTCCAATTTCGATGAGCTTGTGCAAATTGTAGCCTCAGTTTCCTGTTCTTAGCTGAAAGGAGTGGCACCCGGTGTGGTCTTCTGCTGCTGTAGCCCATCTGCCTCAAAGTTCGACGTACTGTGCGTTCAGAGATGCTCTTCTGCCCACCTTGGTTGTAACGGGTGGTTATTTGAGTCACTGTTGCCCTTCTATCAGCTCGAACCAGTCTGGCCATTCTCCTCTGACCTCTGGCATCAACAAGGCATTTCCGCCCACAGAACTGCCGCTCACTGGATGTTTTTTCTTTTTCGGACCATTCTCTGTAAACCCTAGAGATGGTTGTGCGTGAAAATCCCAGTAGATTAGCAATTTCTGAAATACTCAGACCAGCCCTTCTGGCACCAACAATCATGCCACGTTCAAAGTCACTCAAATCACCTTTCTTCCCCATACTGATGCTCGGTTTGAACTGCAGGAGATTGTCTTGACCATGTCTACATGCCTAAATGCACTGAGTTGCCGCCATGTGATTGGCTGCTTAGAAATTAAGTGTTAACGTGCAGTTGGACAGGTGTACCTAATAAAGTGGCCGGTGAGTGTATATTAAAAAAATGTTTTACCTTGGTAATCTTTAATCAAAATCTGAAAAGTTACTTCCGGTCTGGAACGGTTTCTTTTTCTGATGACGTAGGTTTCACAGTTTGGGTGGGGAAACGCTTAACCACTCCCCTCAAACCGTTAGTTTGCTATGAGCGAGAGATGGAGAGGAGGAGCGCTAGAGTAAAACCCTGCCCTCTGTTCAATATTCCGTTACACTTGGAAATACGTCACAGCACTGGAGAAAAATCGTTTGCAACTTCCGGTTCACGGGGACTTTAATAGAGTGCCGAAGTTACGACGTCACTCTGTAGGCCAAAACGCGGAAGTGAGTTAGCATTTTAGCACTACGGTTCCCTCGCTCTAAAGCCTATGGGATTTTTGAATGGGTTTTTGCTAAATCGGCTGAAATAAGGTCTGTGGTGAACAAAGCCTCTAAATATTTTCACGTTTTGATCTTTGACATAGAACACACAGTTATAACCTGCTTGTGGTTTTTTAAACTTTATTGTGTCTGATTGTGTTTTTTAAAATCTTTATATACTAGGCTTCAAAATGTATAAATTTTGGATTAACTTGTAAAGATTATCTTGCTAGACAAAACGTGTAAGGGTCACAACCCTTTGTTAAACACAGATCTTATTTTTTGCGATTTTCCAAAAGTCTATGGGGAAAATGCATTGCTTTTCGACCGAGGGAACCCATGCGCCGCTAGCTTCCGAGTTGTCCTACAAACTAAGTGACGTCATCACTTCGGTGTGTGCACCCAAACCAAGTCAAATAACTAATAAAACTGTTTTTAAAACTAAAGTGTGTGTATGTGTCCAGTTATTTATTTTCTACAATATGTAATGTGCTCAAAACAAATGAAAGTTACCACCGTTAAAGTTTCCTTGTGTGGCCATCACAGCGTCATATATATTTTTTGTTGTAGTTTGAAAGCAGAGACTATTCTTAAAAAACAGGGTATGTACATTCTGGGTGCTAATTAAGGTACCAATATGCAGCATTTAGTTACAAAAGTGTACCTTTTGAAAAGGAACAGCCCCAGTGACCGCTTTTGTACCTTTTTTTCTGTTAGTCTGGCTTTGTTAACATATTCACTCTGACCACAGGAGTCTCGCTGATCTTAATGGAGGCTGTATCGTCTTCTGTTTCTGAAAGCACACATCATCTCTGACATGAGGAGAAACTCCTCTCTTCGATGGAGTCAGGAGATATACATGAGTTTAAGAGCTAATTTAACTGGGAGGATATCATGAACTGCAGGTGGAAGCAACAGAACCATGTCAAATTGAATCACACGGCAATCTGAGTCCACACACTCTGCTGAGTCGACAAACACTGATCATTAAACAACTTCCCACAGTAATGAGTATTGATGATAATTTCATTACATAAAAGTTAGATCAAGAAACTTCCTGACAACTCCAAACGGACGCCATGATGAACTTGACATCTAAGTTAGTCTTCTTAAAAGCCATAATTATAGCCCAATCTAAACTTTTAATTTCTTAAAAAAGACATTTGGTCAAATACGACACAAGTTGCACGTTTTCCCTTCTGAAAGCCTGCTGTATAATGAATAAGCTTTCTGATTATAACCTCAATCCTCACAAACATGTTTTGGCAGATTATTTGGCCTCTTTAAAAAGCCTTTCCCTATACTCCTTCCAAGCCTTTTTTTAATAAGTTTAGTTCTGTATTTTCAGACTACAGTTTTACTGAAACGAACTCAACAGTTTTGAACTTACCCCAAAGTTACACCTAGTTAGTAGTTAGTAGTTAGTCAATATTCCGTTTCACTTCCGTTTCACTTGGAAATACGTCACAGCACTGGGAAAAAATCGTTTGCAACTTCCGGTTCACGGGGACTTCAACACTTTCTCTGACAAGCCAAAAGAACGTATATTGACAAGAAGTGAAATTGCAACACCAGCGCCCAGCAGCAGCCCTGCGCTTCCGCCATTTCGGGGTGAAAGCGGGAAAGCGACATTTAGTCCAGTGCAGAGATCATTTTTAGGTTGAAATAATTAGGCTAGGTGATTATTTAACTCACAACAGTTAACTTTATAGCAGTTAAAAAAAAGTTGCTACTTAACCGGGCTTTTTACCCCCACATAAATTGAGACAGGGAAGTTTGAGGATTTAATTCATTACTCTCCACATAAGTGTGACAGGTAAGAATAAAGTGATATCAGTTCATAAAGTTATAATAACATAGACCGTTTCCCGGGAGGTAGGCCTACACATAACGTTACTTACAAAAATAAATAAGTTATCAATGAAATAAATTCAGCAAATAAATGTTGTACTAAAATGTAAATGTTTGACAATAAATATATAACAGCAATAGAATGGCTTTACAGTAAACAGTTTTTTTTTTTTTTTTTTTTTTTGCAGTACTAGCCTATCTTATATTAATGACGCAAGACCATGTAAACAAACAAAAAAACACAGCCAATGTCTAAAGTGGCTAATAGTTATAGGCTAACGGACACAGGGCATCAATGATCATCATGTTAACTATGATCCAGGGGATTAAAACGTCCAACATATATTTCAGGCCTAGTTGGTAACTAATAATAGTAGTAAACGTGTAAAGTTGCATACAATTGAAATACTCACTAATGCAAGAAAAAACTACCTCAAAAAAACTGTTATCTGTGCTGTTGTCCAGTAACTCCAGTTGGAATTTTCACCCCGATATGGCTGCCGCGCTACCGAAGCGCCATCTAGTGGCTGTTACCAAAAAAGCATCAGAGTTTCGCCTCTTGTTCTTATATTCTTTGACTTTGTGGATACTACTGAATCCTTGAGTTTTCACGTGACGACGACACCCATCTGGAGGGAAAAACAAGGCTTCCCTTCATAATCTTTACTAAGCGGAAGCTCTAATGTAGTAAGACAATGATAATAAATTGATGATGCATACAGATGAACCCAGAATAAGCGTCTTTCCATAGAAAACCATTATAAAGAAAACGCTAGGGTAATGGTTGGCTCATCTACTCATTTCATCAATACATTTCAATATCACTATTTTAGTACATTGAGCCTCTTTGAAGGGACTTTGATGGGGTTTTAACGTTAATGTTTCCTTTTTAGTGAAATCCAGCAGCTGGTGCTGTAAACAATATACGGAAATTGGGATTTTGTTCACATTGTGTCTCTTAAGAGGTCATCTAAATATCCCTCCGCGTCAGTCATGTGACTGAAAACTATCAACGTATTTCAAAGTATTTTAGCACCATCTGCTGCTGAGAACGAAGCACTACAACTGAACAACTTAAGTATTGGCTACTAAAATTTAGGATTGATGTACAAAAAAAAAGCAGCATTTAAATACAATTATCAACCCCCCGTCCTCAAATTGTCAGATTAATCAGAATGATCGTCTTACCGTCTATAAATATATATATTCTTCATGTGTCAAAAATAAATATATAAATAAATAAATAAAAATCCAGCATAAATCCGAAAATGTTTACACAGAAATGAAGGACTAGTACTAGAGCATAAATGCAATGTATCATAAAAGCTAATGGTGTAGTTGAGGAATTGTGTGGTATATGGATACAAAAGTACTACTTTATATATACAAAAACACAGCATTAATGAATAGATGAGAAGTAAACAAAAAAATAAATAAAAGATATTATTTGTATGATTAAATTTTTTTGTACAATTACTCAATCAATTGTTGGGGTTGTATCCCCTGCACCCCTGAACGATGTCTGTTAAAGATCCCTTCATCTGGTAAGCATCTGCTGTTTACTAACGTCTGATATCTTTAAGATGTCAGTTTAACATACATTCTAAATCATTACATCTTAAAGACATCTTCTAAACGTCTATTTGACATCTGACAGGAAACGTCCTATAAACATGTTGCAGATGAGCAAACACTCTTAAAAATACATCTTCCAGATGTAAACACACACATCAGTCACTGTGATGTATGTGTGTTATTATGGAAGGCTCACGTACAGGCTACATTAAAACGTTTAATTCAAAAGTGAATTAAATAAAAGTCAAAATGAAGGCTTAGCCTATGTCCATTTCGACTTAGGCCAATTCCATTTCGATAATGTCATAGTTTCTCACAATTACGACCTAGCATACCATAATTTTGCGTCATAAAAATGACTTGTTAATAATTAAGATTTAAGTGGGATTTATTTTTTATAGCATAGACTGATTAAACTGAGGACTTTCTCTCCGGTTCTGTAGAGGGCGGTAAGAGTCTTGTTTTCGCTCTTCCTGAGCGTCAAACTCAGATGTAAACATTCATCATGGCGTCTGGTGTGTTATGGTTTTCACTTCTGCTCGAGCTGTTCGTGCACGCGACAGGATTCACTGAAGTTCAGCAACTATCAGATTCATGTTACAAACCAATGAAGGATCACAGACCATCATTCAGAAAGTATGGAAATATTTCTCGTTTCCATGTCTGTATCCATGTTGTACTTGCACTAAGAAACCACATACAAAACTATAGCCATTTTAGTGCGATATGGCAATATCCACGTAACGTTACTCTACTTTAGGATACCATGGTAATACTATGTTTTTAGACATGTACCACAGTGATACCACCATGGCAATAAAATGTCAGTTACATCTAGCCTAAAATGGCAATACCATTATTCTGCATGTAAATATATATACAAGTAGGCTAATCACACTGCAAAAAAAGAAAAGAAAACTATTTTCTTACTTAATAGTTTTGTCTTGTTTTCCAGCACAAATATCTAAAATTTAGTTTTTGCTTTAAACAAGAAGTTTTGCTATTGTTTTAAGCATAAATTCACTTATTTTCTTATTACCTAGATTTAATTAGTGCTGTCAAATCGATTAATCATACAGTATCTAACATAATTTTTAAAAAATATGTACACGTATGTATGTATGAATGTATGCATGCGTGTGTGTGTGTGTATTTATATATATACATGTGTGTAAATATAGCCTATGTATACACATATTTACAAACTTTTATGTTAGGTTTGATTAATTGATTTGACAGCACTAATTAAATCTTGGTTATTAGCACAAATTAAACAATCTGTATTGTAAAAAAGCTCTAATTAAAAAAAGCTGCATTTGAATACAATCAAATAATCAACAACCCATCCTCAAATTGTCTTAATTAAATCAGAATGAACGTCTTCTCATTCATGTAGTTCTGACACATCTAAAAACAAGTTCAAAAACTTCAAATGACAATAAATATTTATGAAGAAATATATAAACTCTATATAAATAAATGTGACTTGACTATATATATATATATATATATATGTATGTATGAAGAGTTCAGATGCAAAAGCCTCTAAATGCCATTTGAAATTTTCTTCTTTAATGATGATTTTTATCAAGCTTGTATATTTAAGTTCAGTGATTTCACTTAAATGGCAATGATAATTACCTATTAATTGTTATTTAAGTGAAATTACTGAACTTAAATATACAAGTTTGATAAAAATCATCATTAAAGAAGAAAATTTCAAATGGCATTTAGAGGCTTTTGCATCTGAACTCTTCATATATATATATATATATATATATATATATATATACACACACACAGTATTGTAATGTTTTTTTAAAGAATTCTCTTCTGCTCATCAAAGCTTATTTACTTGATAAAAAATACAGAAAAAAATATTACAATTTAGAATGTTTTCCTATTTAAATATACTTTACAATATAATTTATTTCAGTGATGCAAAGCTGAATTTTCAGCATCATTACCCTAGTCTTCAGTGTCACATGATCCTTCAGAAATCATTCTAATATGCATTCAACATAGTACATCAGAGTATTCCGATTTTGAATATTGTATTCTCATAATGTATTTCAGTCACCCCGGTACCGTCACATTACGTTTTGTATAAGGAACTGCAATGTCTTTTATTGAACTGATGTGACACTGGTGATGTAATAATAGTAATATTTCATGCATGTTTTAGGACGTATCCCCGGCCTCATGAGTATGTAAACGTCTCTGATCTCCCTGCCTCCTGGGACTGGCGTAACATTGATGGCAAAAACTATGTAAGCGTCACACGCAACCAACACATCCCTCAGTACTGCGGCTCATGCTGGGCCATGGGCTCCACCAGTGCACTCGCAGGTGAGAACACTACAGCAGAGCACAGGAATGAAGAACACCAGAGAAAAAACACACGTCTTGTGCTCTCATCCTAATTCAGATCGCATTAACATCAAGAGGAAAGGGGCGTGGCCTTCTGCGTACCTGTCAGTGCAGAACGTGATCGACTGTGGAGGGGCCGGGTCCTGCCATGGAGGAGATCATATGGGCGTTTATGCATATGCAAATGAGCGGGGCATTCCTGATGAGACCTGCAATAATTATCAAGCTCGGAATCAAAGTAAGAGTTGCATATAAAGCAGTTTATATCATCACAACATTTAGATGCAAATGTAATATTGATGCAACTTGCATTAAAACGTTTGCTCAGCTTGCAGTTTATCATGCACTAATTACTCTTGTATATTATGCACATTGTAACAGTGAGGTACTGTACGTGGATTTAAATGTTATATACGTGTTATTCCTCTACTCGGACTTTTGTTTTGCAGAATGTGACTCGTTTAATCAGTGTGGCACATGCTCGTTCTTCGGTTCTTGCTCCACAATTAAAAACTACACCGTGTGGAAAGTCGGAGACTACGGAGACGTCTCAGGACGAGACCACATGAAGGCTGAGATCTACAAAAATGGGCCAATAAGGCTAGTTTTACACCCCGAATTTTAGAATTAAATTGACAGCTATTTCAAGAGTTTTGAACATGTCAGATTTAAGAACATTTAGACCTTTTGTTTTATGGTGTGTTTAGGGTTATATTTTAAAATTTGAATTACGTGTGATTCCCTCTCTTCTATGGAAGCTTGTTTCCGCCACATAATGAAAAATAAAAAAGGTAATTGTGACTTTTTAGTTTTTATCTCACAATTCTGATTTTTTCTCACAAAATAAAGTTTGCGTGAAATAAAGTTGCAATTGTATATTATAAAGTCAGAATTGCGAGATATAAAGTCAGAATTGATTGATATAAAGTCGCAATTGGAGGTTATAAAGTCAGAATTTCGAGATATAAACTCGCAATTGTGAGAAAAAGTCAGAATTGTGAGATAAAATGTACTGATTCGGTCTTTTTTCTCACAATTGCGACTTTATTTCTCATAATTGCGACTTTATATCTCGCAATTGTGATTTTATTTCTCAGAATTGCGACTTTATATCTCCCATTTGCGACTTTATTTCTCATAATTGCGACTTTATATATCACAATTGCGACTTTATTTCTCATAATTGCGACTTTATATATCACAATTGCGACTTTATTTCTCATAATTGCGACTTTATATCTCGCAATTGCGACCTAATTTCTCATAATTGCGACTTTATTTCTCATAATTGCGACTTTATTTCTCATAATTGCGACTTTATATCTCATAATTTCGACTTTATATCTCGCAATTGCGACTATTTCTCATAATTGCGACTTTATATCTCGCAATTGCGACTATTTCTCATAATTGCGACTTTATATCTCGCAATTGCGACTTTATTTCTCATAATTGCGACTTTATGTCTCATAATTGCGACTTTATATCTTGCAATTGCGACTTTATTTCTCAGAATTGCGACTTTATATCTCACATTTGCGACCTAATTTCTCATAATTGCGACTTTATTTCTCATAATTGCGACTTTATATCTTGCAATTGCGACTTTATTTCTCATAATTGCGACTTTATATCTCGCAATTGCGACCTAATTTCTCATAATTGCGACTTTATTTCTCATAATTGCGACTTTATATCTTGCAATTGTGACTTTATTTCTCATAATTGCGACTTTATTTCTCAGAATTGAGACTTTATATCTCACAATTGCGACTATTTCTCATAATTGCGACTTTATATCTCGCAATTGCGACCTAATTTCTCATAATTGTGACTTTATTTCTCATAATTGCGACTTTATATCTTGCAATTGCGACTTTATTTCTCATAATTGCGACTCTATCTCTCATAATTGCGACTTTATTTCTCATAATTGCGACTTTATATCTTGCAATTGCGACTTTATTTCTCAGAATTGCGACTTTATATCTCACATTTGCGACTTTATTTCTCATAATTGCGACTTTATATCTCACAATTGCGACTATATATCACAATTGCGAATATTTCTCATAATTGCGACTTTATATCTCACAATTGCGACTATATATCACAATTGCGAATATTTCTCATAATTGCGACTTTATATCTTGCAATTGCGACTTTATTTCTCAGAATTGCGACTTTATATCTCACATTTGCGACTTTATTTCTCATAATTGCGACTTTATATCTCACAATTGCGACTATATATCACAATTGCGAATATTTCTCATAATTGCGACTTTATATCTTGCAATTGCGACTTATTTTCGTATAATTGCGACTTTATATCTCACAATTGTGACTTTATTTCTCATAATTGCGACTATTTCTCATAATTGCGACTTTATATCTCACAATTGTGACTTTATTTCTCATAATTGTGACTTTATATCTTGCAATTGCGACTTTATTTCTCACAATTCTCAAATTCACAAATCTTGCAATTGTGAGATAAAAAGTTGCCATTATGTTTTTTTATTCAGTGACGAAAACAAGCTTCATGACATTGTCATCCTATAATATGATCATGATGTGTTTTCCTACATGGGTGTTTAAGAAATGAAAAGCTACTATGCTTGAAACCATCGATTAGAGCTGGAAGAACTGTTGCTAAACATAAACATGATAGAATCCTAATAATGATGATCCAATCATAGACTCTTAAGTATTTGCTTAAGTATTTTAAATCTAAACACTAACAGCAACTTTTCTTTGACCCTGTGAAAACAAAAAGTCATTATTAATCTAAATGCTGGACACACAAATGACGGTATATATAATATGATGTTGATAGAGTGAAAGGAAGTTCATTAGAACCGGATCCACTAGTTAGAAGGACAGTCAGGACCAGTCTAGTTCAAAGGTAGTTATTAGGTCAGTTTTATTAGATAATGGTAAGTTTGACTTTGTCAATACGAATGAACTTTGCAGTTGGACTGAAAGGGTTTCTCTGTGTTGTAGCTGTGCAATAATGGCGACTAAAGGCCTGGAGGTGTATGATGGAGGGGTTTTTGCTGAGTTTCACATCCTCTCTATACCAAATCACATCATCTCAGTGGCGGGCTGGGGCGTCACGGAGGACGGGACAGAATACTGGGTCGTCAGAAACTCCTGGGGCGACTTCTGGGTGAGTAGATTACAGGGCTTTGGTCTGACCTTGGTTGTGTTTCCTGAAAGCATCGTTAGCCAACTATGGTCGCAAATTCCAGTGTCATCAGCATAGTTCAACAAGTCGGTGTTTCCCGTAAGTTGAGAGTTCCTAGTTTGCATGACGACTAAATAAATCCGACTAAATAAATATGGGATCATGGGATAGTCAAGTGTCCATCGTATGCGCACTTCAGGATCTTGACGGTCATCCAGCTACTTTTCGCCTACTGTTTTTCCAATTCTATGATTTTTCGCATACTGTTTTTCGCATACTATATACAGTAGTAGGAAAGTATTTGATTTCGGACGCGGCCTTTGAGTTTTTGCAGAACTACGCCCCCTCTGGCGACAAGTGAAACTGCAACCAGAGTCTTGACTCGTGACTGGCTAGTGGGTTTCATAAAGCATCGAACGGGTAAACACACTCCTGTTCAGCTTTACCCCACTGTGGATTAAAGAAAAGAGAAATAAAAGAAAAATGAAAATTATGTCATCAATTACTCACCCTCATATGGTGCATTTCCACTTTCTTTCATCCGTGGATCACATACTGTGAGGAGAAACTGCTTCATGCATTTAATAAACCTTGTCCTGAACGTTCAATACGTATGTGTGTGTGATTAAACTGGGTTTGTCGTGTGTGTGTCTCTCTCTTAGGGAGAGTCAGGCTGGGCCAGGATCGTCACCAGTGCATTTAAAGGAGGGAAAGGCAACTGGTACAATCTCGGCATTGAGCACAACTGTGCGTATGGAGACCCAATCGTTACATAGATCTGGAGCAATTCCTCTCATAGACTGGAACGGCTCTGGTACCAGAAGCTATGAATCAACCTGTTGTTTATAATTGCTATTGTTGTTGTTTTTTTAATGTCAACTAATTGTTTAGGATGTAATTCGTTGTTGTCATATCAAACATGGGAGATCTGCCATATTATAATTTTAAAATCTTAAATCAAATCTGTAAGAGCGAATGCAAATGATAATATGCAATTAAGTGCTTCCATGCATGATGCAATTCATACAAATCACTTTCTTACATTTGCCAAATACTTCAAGAGTGTTAGAGGTTGATCACTTTAATGCTTTAAATATTGCACATCATAAATCAGAACTCTTTGTATAATTACACTTCAGCATTATTATTGTAACAGAAATTCTGTTCTCTTTTAGCGGTGGCAATTATTTTTGTTCATATTTTTTTTGCCTATTTCATTTATTGAGTGAATCTAACCTGTTAAACAAATCCCTGGTGTCCGTTTCACTCAAAAAAGAGAAAGATTTTAAAAGTTGTAAATGTTAAATAAAACATGACTCTGACTTGTGACTCTGTAATAATGGTTTTTATGGCTTTGCAATGTACAGATCATAAAGTATGTAAATACATGGATGTGGTTATATATTTTATGCCAGACTTACAATGCAACCGTACTTTGGGTCCATGTTCAATCTCTATACATCAAGCAAGGGGTCAGAAAAAGGTTGAATAATGTGAATTCAAGTCATTGCTGTATTACAGTAATAATTGAGTTAGAATTATCATTCAGACTAATAAGAATTACAGACAATAATAATAGGCCTACATTTTAAGTTAAAGCGATTGATACAAACACAAAATAACTAAGCATTAGTCATGGAAATATGGGGTGGACAAATATGCCTTATTACTACGGAAAAAAAAATACTGCTAAAATCGTTCCACCAGTAGGTGGCGACAAATGACTTAGTGTATCAAAACGCTAACATATTTATGATTGAGATAAACCATTTATTTTTATTTAATTATTTATTTTTTATATAATTAATTTAAATTGATTAAACATTTTAAATAGAATGCAGAATTTAACATTGACAGAAACTAGTAAATTAGGCCTACTTGTTTTGTTTAGCCTAGCTGTTGTCGGTTCAGAATCGCGATCTCTATTTGAAACGAAACAATCGTGATTCTCAATTTGTCCAGAATCATGCAGCTCTTATATTACGTACAGTATACGTATTGTTTTCAATATTTATATACACCACTGACCAAAAGTCAGTAGATAGGCCTAGGGAAATTTTTTGCATGTGTTTTTTGTCATAATCTGCTGCCTACACTCTAAAAAATGCTGGGTTGTTTTAAAAAACAACTTATATCAAATATGGACAAACCCAGCTGTTGGGTTAAATTTATTTTTATATGCATTTTTTAATCCAACATTTGGGTTTGTCCATATTTGACCCAAAATTGGGTCAAAACAACCAAGCATTTTTTTAGAGTGTATTAATATTATGAATTTACATGTATAGGCTTAAATTTAGATTAAAAAATGCTGGGTTGTTTTAACCCCATTTTGGGTCAAATATGGACAAACCCAGCCACTAGGTTAATTTTTTTAAATTACATTTTTAACCCAATGTTTCAGTTTGTCCATATTGACCCAAAATTGGGTTAAAACAACCCAGTATTTTTTAGAGTGTAATTTTTTGTCTATCAAACATATTTGGAATAGGACTGCCGGTACTTCCTTCTGAGAAATAAAGTCGCAATTCTGAGAAATAAAGTCGCAATTGCAAGATATAAAGTCGCAATTCTAAGAAATAAAGTCGCAATTCTAAGAAAAAAAAGTCGCAATTGCGAGATAAAGTCGCAATTCTGAGAAAAAAAAAGACAGAATTGAGACTTTTTATCTCACAATTCTGACTCTCACAATTGCGAGTTTATATCTCGCAATTTTGACTTTATAACACATAATTGCGAGTTTCTCGATAATTTGCGAGTTTAGCAAGGCTATATCTCGTCAGAATTGCGAGATGTAAATTCGCAATTGTGAGGGAAAAAAAAAAGTCAGAATTGTGAGGTAAAAAGTCGCAATTACCTTTTTTATTTTTCATTCTGTGTCGGAAACAAGCTTCCATACTAATGTGTGTGTGCTATAGGGGAGCTCTTTGCGCTCTCTCTCTTCAGGGCATAGCAACAGCACTAGATGACACTGCATTGGTCAGAACTCACTGCAGGAAGCCCTTTAGTTCGTTACACCTCCTGTCAGTCAAACAGAACACGAACCGAGACATGGTTTCCGACCACCGGAGAAAACAAGGGCACTGGGCTAGATAATAACCCAGGAGTGAGGATGAGGATGAAGATGCTGAGAGCAGCAGTTCCCCGACGCTGGAACGGGTTTATCAACATGCATCTTTATCTCT
Source organism: Pimephales promelas (assembly GCF_988280905.1). Lineage (NCBI taxonomy): Eukaryota > Metazoa > Chordata > Actinopteri > Cypriniformes > Leuciscidae > Pimephales > Pimephales promelas. The sequence continues at coordinate 41,143,654 of NC_142773.1, forward strand.
CTACTACACCCGAATGCGTTTGCTTACATTTGATTTGAATGTCTTAAATCTAGATTAGAATGCAGATGTCAAATCATCTCCTCTGCAGAATCCGATTTAAATAACAGGTTATTTGAATAGTTTTCGAGAGATCTTAAACCCTCCAAGAAATTGTGGTGCGTAATTTAGCGCGCTTACAAATCCGATTCGTCTCACAGACATCGATACAGGTAAGAATCATATTTCAAAATCACATTCCGTAAGGTTGCATTGCTATTTAATCGTCTATATATTAAAGTGTGCAGTCAGTGTGTTTTGCAAACCAATGCGTTGCGCAGCAACCAATCAATCAATCAATGTCATTGATGTGTACATGTTTTGCATGGAAAGGATGCAATGCAATATTAGCATTAATTGCAAAAAAAATGCTAAGGTTAATGAGGCATCATTGTTACTGGAGGCAGGGGTTGTGCTGATGCATTGCAGTGCATCATTTATTAAAATGAAATGACTTGCATTCTAAGCATGCTTCAATGACACACTAAACCCTTTTGGATAACGAGTTGGCTGAATTGACTGTACATATTGTTCTTAATGTAGGTTACTAATCAGCATACTGTACAACAACCTGCCTAGTGACTGCCTACACACTCCAACTCTGCATTGCAGACTGAGTGATGACACACCAAAACACACTCCCACTCGGCAAATGTGGGGCAATGCATGCAGGAATTTGCTGTGCGAATGTTTCTTTCATGTGAAATATTATACGCCACCATCGTTCAATAAAATCAATCAAATTCCCAGTAATATGCAGTAAGTCAAAACATAAATGACCAGAATACACAAGGAGCAGCAAAATAAACCCGTAATATTGGTATAAAAGGGGACTGATGAGCTTAAAATAATGGTAGAAAAAATATATAATATCTTCTATAGTCAGAGGTTATAAAACTTCAATTCTAAGATATTAATCTTTTGAGAGTTGAACGTCTTGTAGTTTTGATTCATGCAAGTGGGTTTTTGATTTTATTATTTATTACCCTGCAATGTGAACATATATATATATATATATGAATATATGAAGAGTTCAGATGCAAAAGCTTTTAAATGCCATTTGAAATTTTCTTCTTTAATGATGATTTTTATCAAACTTGTATATTTAAGTTCAGTAATTTCACTTAAATAACAATTAATAGGTAATTATCATTGCCATTGAAGTGAAATCACTGAACTTAAATATACAAGCTTGATAAAAAAAAAGATCATTCTAGAAGAAAATTTCAAATTTGCATCTGAACTCTTCATATATTATTGTTCAAAAGAAATGGCTCGCTCACTGAAGGGTAAACAGTGTTCAATATATCTATCATAATACTTTAGATAGACCTTTCCAGAGCAACTTGATGCGTAATGATGTTCCCTGTGGAGATGTGGTGAACAGCACCTGATGCTGGAGAATCATTAGCTAATTGGCAGATCGATGTTTCCCTCCTCCATCTCCCTGTTGCATCGATACTGAACTTGCTATCTGTTATTTTCTTACAGTTTAAAGAAAGAGTTCATCCAAAAACCAAAAAATAATTCATCATCTGCTCAACCTCAAAGCGCTTGTACCTCTTCTGTAGCTCGTCTTATGGCATTTGCCTCACACAAAGCTTTCGCATAACTTTAAAAGACAGGAGATACACTCTTAGAAGAAAAGGTTCTATATAGAACCTTTAAAGGTTCTAAAGCGCTAAATATTTGGAACCCCTAAAATGCAATGCATGTGAATGATCACAAAATTCAAGATATGGTGGTTAAAAAATGTAATTAATCAATATCTCATGAGGAGTGCCATTTCAGTTTTTCTCCTTAAAAAATCAGCATGATTAAAATGTGATATTAAGTTGCTACAACAGTTTAATAAACAATAATTTAATAACTACAAAATGTTGCAGAATAATGTAATATATGAATGAATAATAGCCTTTGTGCCAAAAGGGTTCTTGTCATTATAGAACCTTTTTTAGCATAAAATGTCCTTTGGAGTTGAGTAAAGAACCCTATGCTACATACAAACCCAATTCCATAAAAGTTGGGACACTGTACAAATGATGTGGAAGTTTCAAATTTCAATATTATATTTAGAATACAACATAGATGACATATCAAATGTTGAAAGTGAGACATTTTGAATTGCCATGCCAAATATTGGCTCTTTTTGGATTTCATGAGAGCTACAAATTCCAAAAAAGTTGGGACAGGTAGCAATAAGAGGCCAGAAAAAGTTAAATGTACATATAAGGAACAGCTGGAGGACCAATTTGCAACTTATTAGGTCAATTGGCAACATGATTGGGTATAAAAAGAGCCTCTCAGAGTGGCAGTGTCTCTCAGAAGTCAAGATGGGCAGAGGATCACCAATTCCCCCAATGCTGAGGCAAAAAATAGTGGAGCAATATCAGAAAGGAGTTTCTCAGAGAAAAATTGCAAAGAGTTTGAAGTTATCATCATCAACAGTGCATAATATCATCCAAAGATTCAGAGAATCTGGAACAATCTCTGTGCGTAAGGGTCAAGGCCGGAAAACCATACTGAATGCCCGTGATCTTCGGGCCCTTAGACGGCACTGCATCACACACAGGAATGCTACTGTAATGGAAATCACAACATGGGCTCAAGAATACTTCCAGAAAACATTGTCAGTGAACACAATCCGCCGTGCCATTCACCGTTGCCGGCTAAAGCTCTATAGGTCAAAAAAGAAGCCATATCTAAACGGGAACCAGAAGCGCAGGCGTTTTCTCTGGGCCAAGGCTCATTTAAAGTGGACTCTAGTAAAGTGGAAAACTGTTCTGTGGTCAGACGAATCAAAATTTGAAGTTCTTTTTGGAAAACTGGGACGCCATGTCATCCGGACTAAAGAGGACAAGGACAACCCAAGTTGTTCTCAGCGCTCAGTTCAGAAGCCTGCATCTCTGATGGTATGGGGTTGCATGAGTGCGTGTGGCATGGGCAGCTTACACATCTGGAAAGGCACCATCAATGCTGAAAGGAATGCTGCCTATTTTACTTGCGAAATTGATTAATTAGATGGAATTTGGCCATTCAAACCTCAAAAGAGTCAATGAATAATAAACAATTTTCTAGTCAATTGTAAATAAATACACTCAATTTCATCTCATTTGCAATAATAGAGAATCTGCGTTTGAAAAACAAATGTCTCTGGCAGAGATCTTGTCGACGGTCAAACACAATCTTCTTAAAAATAAAAAAATAAATAAAAAGAGCTCTAACTTCATTGCATAATAGCGTAACACGAGATGTCCTATGGCAGGATCAGCCTGCGGCATTGATTTTAGCGTAGGTGCTGAAGTCGACACTTTCACCGCTGCAGAAGCTGAGAGTAGCACTCCAGCAAAAACAGCAATTCCTAGAGGATCCCGGACGGTCTTTACATATGCGGGAAAGACCCGAGACAGCACTACTACTGTAAATCTGACCCCGAACAACATCTGAGCACTTAAAAACGGCACGATGTCATTGCATTAGATACAAAATATCAGCACTTTCCCACACTATCTTCATGAAAAATAGTCAAAATATAGCAGCCGCCACACTCCAACACTCCTACACTGTCTTCTCTTCTTCATTAATGTTTCAGCATCTTTTTAAAGCTGCAGCCCATAGCTCTTTTTGGGGTTAAAAATGATCCAAAATACATATTTGAGCAAATACATAACTCTCTGCTTGCCGTAGCTCGATTCAAAGCGGTAAGCTTGTAATAATGTTTTTAATTCCAGTGGTACTGGTGGATTCCAGCGGGAGATTCGAGCACGTCTTTGCATCATTACGTTACTTCTGTACCCTGAAAAACAAACAAATTACTACTCATAGAATAAAACTACCACAATATGTCACTTATAGACGATCAAATACCAATCAGAAGACTAGTTATTAGTCCTCAAGATGAATCTGCTAAAAACCGAGCAGGTGAAGGACAGAAAGAGATGCAATCCTGACCAATCCTGTTATGTGTTATGTTTGTTGCTTTATTATTTGTGGTCTTTAATTTGAATTTCTATATGTTTGAGTGGGCATGTGGACTTATTAAATGTCTCTGGCTGTAGAACAGGAAGTTTGGCCTGTCATAAACGTGTCACTTCCTTTGTGGAAGCGGCTGTCTGCTGACTGATAGGGCTGTGAAAGACAAGGAGCGAGACGGAGGATATAGAGGATGACTGTGAATATATTAGCAAACAGCAGTAAAAACATGGAGGGACAAATAACTCAAGACTAGGGTTGGGTATCGAGAATCGAGTATCGATTGGAACCGGGACTTTTCATTTTTCCCGGAATCGTTCAAAAGTTAAAATTTCGATTCCTAGTTTCGATATTCACAGTCCGCCGAGCGGAAGAAGAAACCGCTGAACAACACCAATGAAGAAGCGTCTACCGGAAGTGTTGGCAGAACCGCGCGAGTCGAACATGAGTAGCTTACATCGGCGGTCCAAAGTGTGGCTTCACTTTTCTAAAAATAACGAAATCTTGGCAAAATGCAAAATTTGTGACAAAAGGAGTATTTGTGACAGAAGGAGTATTTCCTTCAGAAAGACCGTTGGTTAGCAAGGTTAGCTAAACTTTTTTGACCCTGCCTCTTAAAAGAATCGGAATCGAGAATCGTTGGGAACTGGAATCGAAACAAGGAATCAGAATCGGAATCAGAATCGTTCAAATTCAAACGATACCCAACCCTACTCAAGACCTACTTCAACAAATGTAAGCTTAAAAACAACAAGATGTTTACATTTATATAATTTGTTTTACAGCAGAAAATATTTCTTTCTGTGCATGTTTACATAGTAAATATTACATTTGCATATTACACTATTGCTATAGCTTCAATTCTCTTGCACTATAAACTAATGAATCTTTCTGTACATTTACACACAAAATTATTTTGCAATATGAGTTACAGCTACAATTTCTTTAAATTAGAAAATAATTCACCTTTACGTACTTATACATGTTTACATTTAAATACTAGGTATGTTTCAGTGTCTTGCACCAGAAAATAATTAACCTTTCTGTATATTTACATATATTATACAGTTATAGCTAACATTGTGGCATGTTTAACAAGAAAACACTATTTCAGTCTTTCTACTTCAGTTTCATGTTTAATTCAATGTGTTGCTTTCCCTTTCTTTGTAATTATTTGTTACATTACTAGCAATTTCTTAGTGAAAATTGTTTTAATTTAACGTTTTTCAATGCACAATTTAATTTACTAGAAAAAAAAAATCATAATTATTTTTTCAGTACAAATACATTACAAAATAGCAATATTTTCATCTGTGATTTCAGCACGATCAGCTACGGAAGCCCTGAAACGTAACGTAAATCTTGCATTTCGAGATTAAAGTCAAAACGTTTCGAGAAGTCAAAACATTACGATAATACAGTCTTCCATAGAAGTGTGTGCATTCATAACAGTGCACGTCCGCTGGCTCAGAGCACACGCGCGTGTGTGTGTAAAGAAAAGCACTTGTGAAATCAAAATGCCATGGATCAACACAAAATAATCTCGGAATGTTTCAACTTTAATCTCGAAATGTTTCGACTTTAATATCAGAATGTTTCGACTTTAATCTCGGAATGTTTGGACTTTAATCTCGAAATGACTTTAATCTCGGAACGATTCACCTTTAATCTCGGAATGTTTCGACTTTAATCTCGGAATGTTTCGACTTTAATCTCGAAATGACTTTAATCTCGGAATGTTTCGACTTTAATCTCGGAATGTTTCGACTTTAATCTCGGAATGTTTCACCTTTAATCTCGGAATGTTTCGACTTTAATCTCGGAATGTTCCGACTTTAATCTTGGAATGTTTCGACTTTAATCTCGGAATGTTTCACCTTTAATCTCGGAATGTTTCGACTTTAATCTCGAAATGACTTTAATCTCGGAATGTTTCGACTTTAATCTCGGAATGTTTCGACTTTAATCTCGAAATGACTTTAATCTCGGAATGTTTCGACTTTAATCTCGGAATGTTCCGACTTTAATCTCGAAATGACTTTAATCTCGGAATGTTTCGACTTTAATCTCGGAATGTTTCGACTTTAATCTCGGAATGTTTCGACTTTAATCTCGGAATGTTTCACCTTTAATCTCGGAATGTTTCGACTTTAATCTCGGAATGTTTCGACTTTAATCTCGAAATGACTTTAATCTCGGAATGTTTCGACTTTAATCTCGGAATGTTTCGACTTTAATCTCGAAATGACTTTAATCTCGGAACGATTCACCTTTAATCTCGGAATGTTTCGACTTTAATCTCGGAATGTTTCGACTTTAATCTCGAAATGACTTTAATCTCGGAATGTTTCGACTTTAATCTTGGAATGTTTCGACTTTAATCTCGGAATGTTTCGACTTTAATCTCGGAACGATTCACCTTTAATCTCGGAATGTTTCGACTTTAATCTCGAAATGACTTTAATCTCGGAACGATTCACCTTTAATCTCGGAATGTTTCGACTTTAATCTCGAAATGACTTTAATCTCGAAACGATTCACCTTTAATCTCGGAATGTTCCGACTTTAATCTCGGAATGTTCCGACTTTAATCTCGGAATGTTTCGACTTTAATCTCGAAATGACTTTAATCTCGGAATGATTCGACTTTAATCTCGGAATGTTTTGACTTTAATCTCGGAATGTTTCACCTTTAATCTCGAAATGACTTTAATCTCGGAATGATTCGACTTTAATCTCGGAATGATTCGACTTTAATCTCGGAATGTTTCGACTTTAATCTCGAAATGCTACATTTTTTTACGTTGCGGCATCATGCTCACTTATAATACAGCCCAGAGTCTATGTACGTCATTCATCTAGGAAGCGTCCAGCACATACTGATGGTCTAGGTCTACTTTCTGTTTTGATGCTGTAAATATTCCCCATTCAGGATTCAGGAACCACATTCACTTCCAAGAAACAAACACAGCTGTATAGGTGTATTGATTTGCATGCAGGTATTATCGTAGTGACGTTCAATACATGATACTCTCTCCATTAGTTCCCAAGGGAAGCACATTGGAAGAGCCCGGGCTATTTTTAGATCCTTGTTTAGGTCACAATGTGAGGACTCCAACATGCAGCTCGCTCTGTTCCCACTGTAACTTGCTTTTATTGCGATTAATTGCATGGGTGAGTGTGTGTGCATTTTAATACTTGCTTCTGTAGTATCTCACACTCTCAGAGGATTTTATGTGCTCAGATGTTGCTCGTTTAAAGCTCAGGATATTTGATACTTGGTTTGGTGGCATGGAGTAGCAATTATCACAGATTTTTCCTCTTAAAGTCATAGAAATAATGAAAAAACGGTCAATAGTTGTCATATAGCAAGAGTATAGAGCTGAAAAGTGTATGTGAACAGCAATTTGATGAGAAATCATATCGAGATTTCTGACTTTTGATTGCTGACTGTGTTGAGATCTTTTCTGAAACTCTAGGGGAGACTCTATCTCTATTTAATGTCATTGCTTTTTAGGAGAAACATTTACAATAGGATAGAGATCTTGTTTCTTCCCCTCTCTGGATCTTTCTCTGCAGTGTTGTTTGCATTTTTCATGGTGTGTTTGTGAAAGCCTTGCTGACAGCATCTGTCATACAGTCCCGTCGCTCGCAGGAACAGCAATGCAGCACTTCTTTTGTGCAGCTCACACACAAACACTGGAGGCTTCGACAATATCCACCATAACCAAATTACACCGCACTAGTGCAACAGGAGCTAAAATGATGTTAGGAAGGCTTAAACTCACCAAACTGGGTGGAAGTTAAATCGGTAGCAGAACAGCATGGACTGGTTTCCTCCAGAACGTCTCTGGTAATGGTTTGACCTGTGATTTAATGTTCCTTCGGTTCTGAAGAGAAAATATGTGATCATTTTACTTCTGAGTGAAACAAGGAAAAAATTGTGGGTGATCGATTGAAGGACATCTATGAGTTGTTGAAAGCGATACAAGGGTCAAATGTAAAATCTGAGTTATTACAATGAACGATAATGAAAACAAACAGGATTCTGGATTCACAAAACATTCTGAAAAATAAAATCATTCTTTACTACTATTTTTATTAATTATTTTAGTTAAAACTCATAAATAGCTACAAATAAATAATGTTAGGGAAATCTGTTCATGTTTTTTTGCGTGTTTCTGAAAAAAAAAAATAATAATAAATCGGCCGATATATCGGAATATCAGATTTTAAAACCAAAAATTTTTGTATCGGTATCGGCCTTCAAAATCCTTTATCGGTCGGGCTCTAGTTTTCACTTTGTTTTGCCTCCAGCTAGCGCCGTGACGTAACTGTGACGTCGGTGCAAAAGGGGTCTATTAAACGGTCTGTACACTTACAAAGTTCTCAATGCTTCATTTTGCATGTAGGGACCCTCATTATGTTACTGTGTTAGTGTGGGGCTATTTTGAGCCTTGTTAGCGGTATTAACTAGCTATTTCTTTTTACTTATTAAATACAAGCATTATACACTAAAGTTTTTAGAGATAAAACTCTTTACATTCGATTATCATGAAAACAAATCTCAGAGAACGGTCGACTAGACCAAAGGTTCATTTTGGTCTTAGGTAGGGCTGGGTATTGTTAGGTATTTCACAATTCGATTCGATTTCAATTCTTGAGGCTTCGATTCGATTCGATTTCGATTCAATATTGACTTTTTAGCTTCGATATCGATTCAATAATAAGTAAATACACAAGTAATTAAGTGCCTGAGTATATTTTTAAATAATGTGCGCAGTTTTACCAATGTTAAAGAACAAATTGACCCCAGCATATTTGTTTCCTGTCATGGTTTATTCAGCAGAATAAAATGTACAATATTGTATGTGTTGAATTCAAACACAACAGTACAGTGCTTTAACAACACCTCTAAAGTGCAAGTAACTAAGTAGTAGAAAGTATATTTCTTTCTTCCTATACATTCAAGTTATAAAAGAAATGTAAACAGAAGCACAAAATGTGCATACTCAAAAAAGTGCAATATTATATTCTAATTATAATTTTGTAAACAATAACACTTAATAGCTGATCACACTTAACAGCAATTGCGAGTTATCAGGCCAATTCTAAGGGGGAAAAAAATACTAACCTTTTTCCCTTTCAGAAGTTTATATCTCATAGACTTTATATCATGCATTTCTGACTTTATATCACGCAATTCTGACTTTATATCACGCATTTCTGACTTTATATCACGCAATTCTGACTTTATATCACGCAATTCTGACTTTATATCACGCAATTCTGACTTTATATCACGCAATTCTGACTTTATATCACGCAATTCTGACTTTATATCTCGCATTTCTGACTTTATATCACGCAATTCTGACTTTATATCACGCATTTCTGACTTTATATCACGCATTTCTGACTTTATATCACGCAATTCTGACTTTATATCACGCAATTCTGACTTTATATCACGCATTTCTGACTTTATAACACCCAATTGCGACTTTATATCACGCAATTGTGACTTTATATCTCGCAATTGTGACTTTATATCTCACAATTGTGACTTTATATCTCGCAATTCTGACTTTATATCACGCATTTCTGACTTTATAACACCCAATTGCGACTTTATATCACGCAATTGTGACTTTATATCTTGCAATTCTGAGAAATAAAGTCAGAATTGCGAGAGGTAAACTCCCAATTGTGAGAAAAAAAAAGTCCGAATTGTGAGATAAAAAGTCGCAATTACCTTTTTTATTTTCCATTCTGTGGCGGAAACAAGCTTCCATAGTTCCCGGCTTACAGTGGAATCCAAAATGAGCCCAAACGTCGGCTTTTAATGTTGGCGGTGCAGTCTTGAATCAGGCTTGAACGGAGTGCAGCTGCTGTCCGTCATCGCGCTGTTTCGCTAAGGGCTAAAGCGCGACTTGCACAACGCTGAACGCTCTCACTAGAGTGTAGCCCACAGCGCCGCCACTGGCCTGGATGGCTGAATCGATTCATAGGATTTGATGAATCGATATTGAATTGAGAAGCAAAAAATTGCAATGCATTGATGAATCGATATTTTTACCCAGCCCTAGTCTTAGGTGGGGTTCAAGCCCTGGTTGTAATTGTAATTGTGTCTTCAGGTAAACCAGCGACATGTTGACCAGCATCACCGAGAGCATCTTCTGCTGTCTGTGGGGAAAGACGACCAGCGTTGTTTTGCCAGTCGAATCATCCGACGGCAAGCCCGCTGATGGATTCGAGTTTGTGGAGGTGAAGCCAGGCCGGGTTCTTCGCGTGCGCCACATTCTCCCCGAACGTCCCGCAACCGCAGACGAACAACCAGAGCCGAGCAGCAGCGTCCACTGCAAGCGCAAGATCACGGTGTACCGCAACGGCCAGCTGGTGATCGAGAACCTGGGAGATGTCCTCCACTCCGAGATCCTGCAGTGCCAGAACGGAGACGTGGAGCAGTGCAGCACGGTGGAGGTGGAGCTGTCGGATTACACCACTGCACCGTCCTCGCCGGACCCCAAACCCGCTCCAGCTCTTCTCATCTCTGACCAGCAGAAACCAGCACCTCCGCCCAGACGCAGGCGACGGAAACCCAAGCGCACCGTGATGATCGACACGCAGCGATGCATCAGCAGCTGTAAGGGAACGCATTCGGACGTGGCGCTGTTCTTCATCCACGGCGTGGGCGGCTCGCTGGACATCTGGGGGAGGCAGCTGGACTTCTTCTCTCGGTTGGGTTACGAGGTCGTCGCTCCTGATTTGGCGGGTCACGGCGCCAGCATTGCTCCTCAGATCGCGGCGGCGTACACCTTCTACGCACTCGCGGAGGACCTGCGCGCCATATTCAAGAGATATGCCAGAAAACGGAACATCCTCATTGGTCACTCATACGGGTAGGCACCGCCTTTCTACCCAACGTACACACACCGCTGGTTAAAAGATCATTCAAGGAGTAGTTCACTTTTTAAAAAAAACTGATAATTTACTCACCCCCATGTCATCCAAGATGTCCATGTGATTCTTTCTTCAGTCGTAAAGAAATTAAGGTTTTTGATGAAAACATTCCAGGATTATCAATATAATGGACGCACCAAACGGTTCAAGGTCCAAATGAGAGTTTCAGTGCAGCTTCAAAGGGCTTTAAACGACACCAGACGATGAATAAGGGTCTTATCTAGCCAAACGAGCGGTCGTTTAAAAAATAAATACAAAAGTTTAAGTTTTATAAGCACAAATGTGACTCTCCTGTTCGAACTCGTTCATCAAAATGAACGAATCTTTTTTCGAGTCATTTGGTTCATTCAACGAAATGACTCGTAAAAAGATTTGTTCATTTTTTTTTTTAAATAGATAAGACTCTTATTGACCGTTTGAAGCTGCACTGAAACTCTCATTTGGACCTTGAACCGTTTGGACCCCATTGAAGTCCATTATATGGAGAAAATCCTGGAATGTTTTCATCAAAAACCTTAATTTCTTTTCGACTGAAGAAAGAAAGACATGGACATCTTGGATGACATGGGGGTGAGTAAATTATCAGCAAAAGTTTTTTTTTTTTAAAAGTGAACTACTCCTTTAAACTGAATAGTTCTATAATAATTCACAAAAGCCTGTGGTTTGTTCCTGGCATGTTTTCATGAGCAATTATTGCACCGTTTTGTCCCTGTGAAGGGTGTCGTTCTGTACGTTCCTGGCACACGAGTATCCGGAGCAGGTGCATAAGGTGGTGATGATCAACGGAGGCGGCCCGACAGCGCTGGAACCGAGTCTGTGCTCCATCTTCCAGCTGCCCTCCTGTGTCCTGCACTGTCTGTCCCCGTGCCTCGCCTGGAGCTTCCTCAAGTAACACACCTTCTATTTATCAAAGCACAGTTAGAGACGAGACCATCAAAACAAAACACAAACAGAATATAGGACGTATGTGTAATTATGTACATCTTTATTATATACAGGTGAAACTCGAAAAATTGTCATTTTGAAGTTCATTTATTTTAGTAATTCAACTTAAAAAGTGAAACTAATGTATTATATAGACTCATTACATGCAAAATAAGATATTTCAAGCCTTTATTTGTTATAATTTTGATGATTATGGCTTACAGATATGAAAACCTTTTCACAATATTCTAATTTTGAATTAGGGGTTTTAATATCTGTAAGCCATGATCATCACAATTATAACAAACAAAGGCTTGAAATATCTCACTTTGCATGTAATGAGTCTATATAATATATTAGTTTCACCTTTTAAGTTGAATTACTAAAATAAATTAACTTTTGCGCGATATTAAGTATAATAATTCTATATAATAATTTGGACTTTGGGGGTTTCATAAGCTGTAAGCATCAAAATTAAGACAAATAAATGCTTGAAATATCTCACTTTGCATGTAATGAGTCTATATAAAATATATTAGTTTCACTTTTTAAGTTGAATTACAGAAATAAATTAACTTTTGTGCGATATTAAGCATAATAATTCTATATAATATTTTGATTTTGGGGGTTTCATAAGCTGTAAGCATCAAAATTATAACAAATAAAGGCTTGAAATATCTCTTTGCATGTATTGAGTCTATATAATATATTAGTTTCACCTTTTAAGTTGAATTACTGAAATAAATGAACTTTTGTGTGATATTAAGCATAATAATTCTATATGATATTTTGATTTTGGGGGTTTCATAAGCTGTAAGCATCAAAATTATAACAAATAAAGGCTTGAAATATCTCTTTGCATGTATTGAGTCTATATAATAGATTAGTTTCACCTTTTAAGTTGAATTACTGAAATAATTGAACTTTTGCGTGATATTAAGCATAATAATTCTATATGATATTTTGATTTTGGGGGTTTCATAAGCTGTAAGCATCAAAATTATAACAAATAAAGGCTTGAAATATCTCTTTGCATGTATTGAGTCTATATAATAGATTAGTTTCACCTTTTAAGTTGAATTACTGAAATAATTGAACTTTTGCGTGATATTAAGTATAATAATTCTATATGATATTTTGATTTGGGGGTTTTCATAAGCTGTAAGCATCAAAATTATAACAAATAAAGGCTTGAAATATCTCACTTTGCATGTAATGAGTCTATATAATACATTAGTTTCACCTTTTAAGTTGAATTACTGAAATAAATGAACTTTTGCACGATATTCTAATTTTTGGAGTTTCACCTGTGTGTATAACAATGCTCATTATGTATATATTATACATATAAAGCAGTAGTAATAATCAAAGATGTAATAAGGAAAATGAAAAACAAGAGAAAGGGAGAAGGAGAAAAACAAAACACCACCACTTTCCAGCATGTCATGGTTTCTGTAATGACTTCTTCGGTGGCTGTTTAAAGCATGTGTGTTCTTGTGTTTTCCACACAGAGCTGGTTTCGCCAGGCAGGGTGCTAAAGAGAAGCAGCTCTTGAAAGAGGGAAACGCGTTTAACGTCTCCCCGTTCGTCCTGCGAGCGATGATGAGCGGTCAGTACTGGCCCGAGGGGGATGAAGTGTACCACGCCGAGCTGACCGTACCCATTCTGCTGGTGCACGGCATGTACGACAAGTTTGTTCCAATTGAAGAGGATCAGCGGATGGCAGAGGTTCGTGCACATCAAATGTATTTTCATTGTGCTGCGGTTGAGTTTTTTTTGTGTGGCTGCGTCACAAATCACATACTGCTACTGTGCACACAATGCATGATTTTTGCTGGTGGTTTCAGCAGTTTGAGAACATGTCCAGGTCATAATTCAACTCATAAACAAAATGAAAGAAATGATCAAATCATTTTCCAAATCCATAAAACATTGGTTATTAACTAATCTAATATGTTGCCATCAGGGCCTGAAATTAACTTTTTCGACCACCGGCCACTGTGGCAGGTGGATTTAAAAATTCACCTGCCACAGAGACTTTTTACCAGCCACTTTTTTTCTTTTTTTTTTTTTGCCTCATATTTTGCCTCAGCCAAAAAATGGCTCGTAAAAAGAACAATATTGTGAAATTCCTTTAAAAAAAAAAAAAACCCCGGGAATTTCACAATATTGTTCTTTCACTTGTAAGAATACACATTTAAGTGCTGCCAAGTAATAATAATAATAACTCTAAGAACATACATTTAAAAAAAATCTTTTTGTTCATTGATTTTGACACTCACACAACATATATACAGGCTATACTATAGCATATACTCAACAGATAGACATAGCCTACCGCAGCTCGTAAGTAAACAAATCACACGCGGCTGTGTTGACGGCTGATTTAGTCACGTAGACAGATCCTGACAGCTTTAGTTACAGCATTCAGGAACTATGAACTCAATTAATATTGTTATTACTGGTAAAGTTACCGGGTACCAGATATTTTCTCACTGGTTCCCAACTCCCAACATGCACAGTTACACACGCACACACATCTGTGCAACTGTCATTGTACTGTAGCCTACGTCAGCGTTACATTATCTCATCCCATCTCACCAACAGTTTAATACTCGCACATCCAAACGTAGTCAGAAAGGGCTTCGTCTTCTTCTGATCGCATGAAAGTTACGAAACAACAGTCGCTGACGCTGTCATAAATCAGCCGCTCACGAACCTTGCCATTGCCGCCAATTGTCCACTTTATATTAAAATGTCTTCTTTTACTTTTCTTTTTCTCATCCTCATCGTTTTGTTGGCTGTTTGTTTCAGCTGGCCTCTTTACCTCAGTAATGTGCCGCCACATTTTAGTTAAAGTCAATTGCAATGGCGGACTTAGTTGAAATGTAAAAATCCTAATGAATCACTCAATTCTCATTGGCTACCTACCTGCCAATGTGGCAGGTAGATTGACAGTGTTACCCGCCAATAGAAAAATTCACCCGCATTTGGCAGGTGGTCGGGTGTTAATTTCAGGCCCTGGTTGCCATACAGAATAATGTGTTTGTATTTATCATGTTTTTATTTTTATTGTATAGCTATTGTTTTAAATTTTAACCTGCTAGGGACCGCAGATGAAAATTAGCCTGTATGGCTAAATCTGGCACATTTACATGTTGGACCTTGTTCTCATGTTAATTAATGTGCATTGTCCCTTTAAATAAAGAAACTCAAATTCAAATGTAAAATTAGATATTTTCCTATTTTCTTTAAATTATAAATCACAGCAATATTTAATGAAGATTACCTATCTAACTAAACTTGCCTCCCTATGGGAAAAATGAAATATATTTCTGGATCCAGTTACACTCTATTTCTTAACATAATGGCTATGTTTATGCAACTGCCCCCTGATTTCTTGTTGACTCTATTTGTACAGTCAATCGCACAGCTAGGTGTGTTTTTGCATCATTAAAGCTGAACACTAATGCTGACACTTGGTGTGTATAAATAATCACAGTGATTCCTACTGTGACTCTATAACCTGTATTTTTGATTTTGTGGTAAAATATTATCATAACATTTTTTTTTTTTTTGAGACTCACACAAATATAATCTTGCATTCTCTGGAGGATGAATAGTGTGTGACTTAGCCTTTGCTTGCAGCCCGTGTGTGTCCTCTGGAGGGGTGATGTTGGCTCACTCATGACTCTTCAACACAAGAGTGTCTCTGTGCTGTAATGGGCTGTTCATGAGTAGAGGAGCGTTACACGTGTCCTCATGCAGATGTGCTCTGAATCAAACAATGGCGTCTCATTGTGCTGCTCACTGAACTCTGCTGACGTCAGTTAGGACTTCCTGCAGGGACGCAAATGAAAAAAAAAAGAAGAAAATTAGCTCAAAGCATAAGACAAAAAAAATAACAAGATTAACATTAGTTTAATAATTGATATTATATATAATTTAAATATTTTTGATAGTTTATATGTAACTAATATACAGTATATGTATGTATATATGAAGACTTCAGATGGAAAAGCCATCTTTATTCATTATTAGAAATAAGATACGCATTATACATTATTTACATACACATTTAAAAACACATATCTATTATATATTTATATACATATATATATATATATAATGTGTGTATTTATTTTTAAACAAATTTAATAGCAGATATTTATTTTTAAATGTCTTTATTATACTCAAATAAAATTGACAAAATACATTTAAAAAATATTTTACTATTTAAATTGTCATTTACATATAATTTACATTATTTCGTTTTTTATTGTAATAAATTATTATACTATTATTTAATTGTATTATTTATTCATTAGAAATTAGAATTCTATATACATATACATTAAAATGTTAATTTTATAAATGCATTATTTACATAAACATTTACAAATACATGTCTATATATATGTTTGTGTGTGTACGCATGCGCGTTTATTTATTTTTAAATATAATATAGATTTTTTTTATTTCTTTATTACATTAAAATAACATCTATATAAATCGATTATAAAAATATATTTTTGTAAGGTATGTAAATGTTTCAAAAATACATCCTGTAATATAATATTCTGCACTATAATAAACACATAATATAATACTTTAGAAAATAAATATTTATTTATTTATTTCAGATCCTCTTGTTTGCATTCCTGAAAGTGATCGAGGAAGGCAGTCACATGGTGATGATGGAATGCCCAGAAACGGTCAACACTCTCTTGCATGAGTTCTTCCTCTGGGAACCTGACAATTCCAAAAAGAACACGGTTACCAAGGTAACAGCCGACCAGACAGCAGCCAACAACGCCACGCCCGTCCAGACGCTCAGTGTCGCCAACGGCAACATCACAGGGACTCCCAAGGTCAACAAGCCCCTTAACAAGTAACCTGATGATTGACGTTTTTGGGGTAAAGCAATCAGAAGGCTGTTGATGGCAGGCTCAAACCGTCACCTTGGCTGAGAGCTGATTTTTGGTCAGATGGTCCTAGCGGGTGTCGAGACGGGGGTGAGAAAGAATCACATGTTCAAAGAGACTCTCGGTGAGAATGAGGGGGAAAAAAGAAGCAGCTGATTTAAACCAATGATGGTGGTTTATGACATCACGATGCCTTTGTGTCTCTCTGCTACCTTTGGACAATATCTTTCCTTCTTGTGCTGTCTAAACAAAAGGACTGGATGTCCGAAATCAAAGTGTGTTCAAGCGTTGTTGTCCAGGTGGGACTGAACTATGAGAAAAAACTATTGCAATCCAAATCAAGAGAGTGTTTAAAGTCAACATGAAATATTTGTAACCTGGGCTTGACATGAACAAATGCGGTTGTTTGCATCAGTGGCGTGTAACGCAGTCCCTTCGTTCTATTAGACACTTTGGCGGGTTGAATATTATATATAATATATACATTTTTCAATTTCAGTAGTCTTATTAAAAGGCATCTGAAATGATAAACTACTGTAAGTGCTATGTAGTGTTGTCAAACATTGATTTTTCGATACATATCCGTATTGAAATATCTGAAATGCTTCCAATGCTAGCTGCGCTTTCTCTCGTGTCTCTAAGACGGCGAGTGACACACAACCCCGCCTCTCCTCACTCACCCGATTAATTTGCTCCGGGTGAATATTGTTGCTGTTATAAGGCTTGAATTTCCCTGTGCGATTGTGTATAATTTTACATATTCTAGCAGATTTTGTGCGCAAACCCCCAAAGTCCGGCACATAAAGACGCCTCTCAGGACTAAATTGAGTTATATTTCGTTACTTATTGCACTTAAATAGTCAAACACACACAAAATAATGTCAAAATGCCAGTCTTCATGTAAACACAGTCAATTATGTTTAAGTGAATGTAACAGTTGAGAGAAAAAACGTATGTGTAATGGATATGTGCGTCAGGTCTTAAAGTGACAGCAGCCTAATATTCCTGCAGCCAAATTGTGAGATAATACTAAAAATATACTTCTAAAGTACTAAATTGAGTTATATTTTGTTGCTTATTGCACTTAAACAGTCAAATACACACAAAATGATGCCCGTCTTGGCGAGTATTCACGTAAACACAGTTAGTTTGTTTTTAAGTGACAGTATGTGTAATGGATTTGTGTGTCAGGTTTTAAAGTGACAGCAGCCTAATATTCCTGCAGCCAAATTATGAGATAATATTAAAAATATACTTCTAAAGTACTAAATTGAGTTATGTTTCGTTGCTTATTGCACTTAAACAGTCAAATACACACAAAATGATGCCCGTCTTGGCGAGTATTCACGTAAACACAGTTAGTTTGTTTTTAAGTGACAGTATGTGTAATGAATTTGTGTGTCAGGTCTTAAAGTGACAGCAGCCTAATTTTCCTGCAGCCAAATTATGACATAATATTAAAAAATATACTTCTAAAGTACTAAATTGAGTTATATTTTGTTGCTTATTGCACTTAAACAGTCAAATACACACAAAATGATGCCGAGTATTCACGTAAACACAGTTGTTTTTAAGTGACAGTATGTGTGACAAGCCCTGTTTGCAACCCATTTCACTTCAATATTAATACATATATTTGTGTTTCATATGTCATACGACCAGATTTTGCTTTAAAATAACATGCACAAATTGTGCACAAGTGTTTTATAATAAAAGGGTCGCTTTCATGTTGACTTTAAAGGACAATTGTACAGAGTCCGCGTTCATATTATGCGATATACAAGTACTAATACTGAAATCAACACATTTTAACACGTCTTCCTTATAAAGCAAATCCATCGCTTGGAGTTTAAGAGCGAGTGCAGACGTATAAAATACTGAATTCTGTTAAAACACTCCTTGAAAGATAACACGCTGTAAACGAACTCATGCTAGCTACACATTATTTCACTTGAAACAAGTTGTACGAATTTATCAACAAAGCAACAGATGTTGGTTCACATGAAGGACAAGCAAAAACATCAGATGGAAATCGACCGTCGCAATGGGAGATTTCATGCCAGTTGGCACTTGTTGGTCTCTTAGCAACTAGAAAGTCGGGCATTAGAGCAGATACACGGTGAGAGAGAGTTATAATGATGCTGCTGGCCACAATATGACATGATGGTGCTGAGGAAAAACAGGATATAAGCTATAGTGTCACTTTTGCACCGAATTGCACGAAAATCTAGAATCTGATCATCAGGTCGATTCAATCATGTGCAATGTGATTTGCTAAATAGGACAGACCTGTCTGTCTATGCAAGGAATAACGGGAGGCTTCTGCACGCCTCCGGTCGGTTACCGTGGCAACAGTAGTCAAGAGCAAACTGGATTAGGAGGAGAAGGTCTGGTCCGTGTGATGCTCCGATCATTGAGACGTCATGAGATGTGTGCCGGCTCTGAGCGTTTATGCAACCAAACATCCCTGTATCACAGCGGATGAATTGGTGGACACATTTTCAGGTATTTATGTAATTAAAAAAAAATGTCCACTTATCATTTTAACTAGGGCTGTGACGGTATGGGATTTTTTCTTACCGCGGTGAAGCAGCAACAAATCTCGCGGTTTGGCGGTTAACCGCCCAAACCCCCCCCTATCACCCCCCACCCCCGCCAAAAATTAGTTTTTTTACCGTGATCGCATCATCATCACACACTGCAGACGATCAAGAACGCATGTAGCTTGTAAATGACAATGGAAATGAATATTATAAAGCATATTATAAAAGAATATTATTCTTTATTAACAAATAAACAGATTAAGATTCATATTAAATTGTAAATAATTAACTATTCGTTAGGCTAAACTAAAACAGCCTTTTTAATAATTATAAAGCAGTTTTCTTTATTATTAACAGCAAATTAACATTTATATTAAATTGTACATATTAATAATTAACTATTAATTAGGTTAAACGTAAACCAACATGTTAACCTTGTCTGGTTTCAGCGAGGATCTTAACGGAGTAACAATGTTGCCAGCCGCACTGAATACACGCTCCGAAGGAGTGCTCGTTGCGCAAATAGTCATATATTTTCTGGCAACTTTCGATAGAAGAGGGAATCGAGCCTGATTATCCCGCCACCAGGCAAGCGGATCAGAGTGCAGATCGAGGGCGTCCTCCTGCATATACCTTGCGACTTCGGTATCTGCACGGATTCTTTTTGGGACCGGATTGGAGGATTGTGCTTTTCTCTTTCCAAGCAGGTCCGCAAGATTCTTTTTTTTTTTGGAGGAGGAGGCGAAGATGATGGCGCACTTCCTCCTCCTTCCTCTCCAGACGCAGCGGTACTCATGGCACCTTCTCCATCCCCGATATCGCGCCGCTCTTCTGGCATTGCCATCATCTCCTCCAAGAGCGCATCTTTAACGTCATCTCCGGGGTTGATGTCCTTGTATCTTGGGTCAATGAATGAGGCCTTTGCCAATAGTTGCTGTGTTGCAGGCGCACTATATTTGTCTTTCAAGACCCCAGCCATTTTTCTTTTCAGGTTGCGCGTCAATTCCGTGTCTTCATCAGTTGGGAGCAAACTATCCTCGGTTAATAACTGTAGGACTGGTTTAACAGAGGACGCTGTAACTGTCTTCTCGGAAGACAGCGCATCTGTAAAATCTGCGACCTTCTTCAGCGCTGCATTAACGGATTCAAGGACTTCGATGTCCTGCCACGTCGGTATCAAATGCTGGCTGCGCCGGTCATCCATCAACACCCTCCTAATGGCTGGGAGTTGTGCCCCACCTGGTAGGACAATCCTGTGAATACATAAGACAAATTAATACCCCAATTAGGCTATGATTTTTTTTTTTTGTCCTGTGCAATAAAAATATTTATTTATACATCGTGCCACTATTTATATGTGTATTTTTGCCATCTGTTGTTTTTAATGTTATGGAGCTCCGCACATTAGAAAAAATGGCTAAATGGTATTTCATATTATTGTTAATATGTTGTTTATGATGTAGGCCTAATAATTATAATTTTTCAAAGGGAATACAAAATAACGAAATCTAAAATCCTGTAAATATATTTATGGAAACGCCAATCAATACTCTGAATTTCTGCTGCCCATTTTCATTATCAAGATAAGATACGATTTTGTTGATCCCGAGCTGGAGAAATTCGCTTGTTATAACAGCATACGGAGCCTTGCACATTGTGCAAAAAAAAAAAAAAAAAAAAAACATATCTAGCCTATTAATTCGTTCCCTCATTTTATAAATCATGCGCACAATTTACTATTTCGTTTCCTCGATTTGCAAAATTATTTACTAATTGTTCCCTCTATTTATATAAATCGTGTGTACGATTTAGCCATTTTTTCTAATGTGCGGAGCTCCATAACATTAAACACAACAGATGGCAAAAATACACATATAAATAGTGGCACGATGTATAAATAAATATTTTTATTGCACAGGACAAAAAAAAAAAAATCATAGCCTAATTGGGGTATTAATTTGTCTTATGTATTCACAGGATTGTCCTACCAGGTGGGGCACTAAGCAGAAAATGGTTGCGCGCGCTCTCGAGCAACTCCCAGCCATTAGGAGGGTGTTGATGGATGACCGGCGCAGCCAGCATTTGATACCGACGTGGCAGGACATCGAAGTCCTTGAATCCGTTAATGCAGCGCTGAAGAAGGTCGCAGATTTTACAGATGCGCTGTCTTCCGAGAAGACAGTTACAGCGTCCTCTGTTAAACCAGTCCTACAGTTATTAACCGAGGATAGTTTGCTCCCAACTGATGAAGACACGGAATTGACGCGCAAAAAAACTTTTAATAATTCATTCTACAAAATAATGGGTTGCAAACGATGACAAAACCTGTTCCATAATTCCTATTAAACCCAAAAGATATCGAAACAAATAACAGAATTATATAAATATATATAATTCTGTTATTTGTTTCGATATCTTTTGGCTGCGGGCTGCTGTCAACTGCCTGACTATACCACATAAGAGAAGTATCGCATGCAATTAAAATCAAACTCCAACTGTTTATGTTATGCTTTTGTCTTTTATGCTTGTGTTTGTGTGTATTTAATTGAACATTATCTGTAAACATCCCAAGTACTGACACCAAACAGTTATACTAATAATCAGACACACAAAAAATACCCCCCCTCCCATATGGACTGTCCCTCCCTTGCGCAGAAAAGCGTTTTTTTTTTCTCTCTCTCCAGAAGCCCTTGAACAAAGGACTCGCTGAATACAATAAATTATAAGCAAAGATTAATGTTTTTATTGTTCATATCACACATCATTTGCACTCCGGTAACTTTCAGCAGAAAAAAAAAGTGCGGTTATGAACCTCACACCGCGGTAGGCATCTCATTAACTCGATATCGCGGTGATGCGGTTATCGTCACACCCCTAATTTTAACAATGTTCAATCCACACTTTTAGATATTTATTATATTAATAATTAATTGGGCACAGATAAGGAGCTGATATGAAACTTATTGTGCACTATTGTGCAAAGGTTTGGTGTCAATAAGTTTTATTATTATTATTATTAATAATACTTTTCAGCAAGGATGCATTAAATGGATCAAAATTAACAGTAAGGATGTGAAATGTTACAAAAGATTTCTATTTCAAATAAATGCTGTTCTTTTTTTATGAAAGAATCCGAAAAATACGAACCATTTATAATAATCAGAAATGTTTCATTGAGCGGCAAATCATCATATTGGAGTGATTTCTGAAGGATCGTGTGACACTGAAGACTGGAGTAATGATGCTGGAAATATCAAGTGAAAATATATTCACATAGAAAACCGTCTTTTTGAATTCTAATAATATTTCACAATATCACTGTATTTTTGATCAAATAAATGCAGCCTTAATGAAAAAAAAAAATCTTTCTGACCCTCAAACTTTTGAAAAGTAGTCTAACTCTAAATTCCCGATTTAACAACACGTCTACACATTACAACAATAAATTACAATAACTGTAATTCAACTGAAGGGAAGGGAGTCTACACCTTTTTTGATGTGCTGAGAAGAAACCTTACAGTCTGCTATATGATTACTGTGTGATTGATGGAAGAATTGGAGATATTATAGACG
Organism: Pimephales promelas; assembly: GCF_988280905.1. Classification (NCBI taxonomy): domain Eukaryota; kingdom Metazoa; phylum Chordata; class Actinopteri; order Cypriniformes; family Leuciscidae; genus Pimephales; species Pimephales promelas. The sequence goes on from NC_142773.1 coordinate 41,166,590, forward strand.
TGAATAATGATGCCAGTGTTTAACATCTGCTCAATTTCAGTGTTACCAGATTGAAAGTTCAAGCATCTGATTTCTATCTGTGGCCAGCTGTCGTTTAGCATATACAATAATTTTCACTCGTCCTTAAATTTCATTTACAGTGATGCACTTACTGTGTTACTGGATTTTTCATGGTCATAATAGGACTAAATAATGGAAATAACAGTAATTAACATGTACCGTGTGATGGCTATACTGTACATTCAAAATGGTGTACGTTTTATCCATTTATCCCAGTGCAGTGCCGCATTGATTTCCACTGAAAGTGCATTACTGTACACAGAGGTGTAAAGTCCAGGTTCAGAAAGTAAAGGTCCTGCCATATGTGTATCCCACCAGTTCACTAATTACTTCTTTGTTCGGGCTGAAAAACTGCTAATTGGCAAATCCAGGTGATTAAAACAAAATACTGTGGAGGATTTTAACTTTCTGAACCTGGACTTTACACCTCTGACTGTACATGCAAAAATGATTTGTTCTGACAGATGTTGTTCATAAAGCTTAAGTTGCACCAAGCTCAAAATATTTATTAAAATGTTACGTGCATATACAAATACATTGTAATGCAGTGCAGAAAATATATAAATTTTATTGCAGCCACTCCTGTGAATTAGAAAACAATGTTTTTGACAAAAACTTGCCTGTACATTTGCTGAGGCTGTGCTACCTAAAGGGCAATTCACCCCAAGAACGATAACTATAAAGATAACCATATTAGCGTCCACACTAGTGGATGATAACGAGTGTTTATTCTAACCGTACGCTGCGATTTTGACGTCTGCTGCTTTAAATACAGGATGGATTCTGATTGGATGTTAATGTTCATCAGCTGGAGAAAAATTATTCATTGTTATAGTAGTGGCTTGTATGGAAGCTTGTTTCTGCCACTAAATGAATAAAAAGGGTAATTGCGACTTTTTATATCGCAATTCTTACTTTTTCTTTGAATTTGCGAGTTTACATCTTGCAATTCTGTCTTTTTTCTATGAATTTTGTGATATAAACTCGTGAATGCGAGAAATAAAGTCAGAATTGTGAGATTAAATGTTGCAATTGCAAGAAAAAGTCAGAATTGCGAGATAAAATTTTGCAATTGTGAGAAAAAAGTCAGAATTGCGAGATAAAAATTTTGCAATTGTGAGAAAAAAGTCAGAATTGCGAGATAAAAATTTTGCAATTGTGAGAAAAAAGTCAGAATTGTGAGATAAAATTTTTCAATTGTGAGAAAAAAAGTCAGAATTGCGAGATAAAATGTAATTGCAAGAAAAGTCAGAATTGTGTGATTCAAAAATTGCAATTGCAAGAAAAAAGATCAGAATTGTGTGATAGTCGCAATTGCAAGAAAAAAGTCAGAATTGCGAGATAAAATGTTGCAATTACGAGAAAATCAGAATTGTGTCATTAAAAAATTGGTATTGCAAGAAAAAAGTAAAAATTGTGTGATAAAAAGTTGCAATTGCGGGAAAAAAGTCAGAATTGTGAGATAAAAAGTCGCAATTGTGAGAAAAGTCAGAATTGCGTGATAAAAAGTCGCAATTGTGAGAAAAGTCAGAATTGCGTGATAAAAAGTCAGAATTGCGAGATAAAAAGTCAGAATTGCGAGATAAAAAGTCAGAATTGTGTGATAAAAAAAATCGCAATTGCGAGAAGTCAGAATTGCGTGATAAAAAGTCCCAATTGCGAGAAAAGTCAGAATTGCGTGATAAAATGTTGCAATTGCGAGAAAAAAACAGCATTGTGTGATAAAAAGTCGCAATTTTAAGAAAGTCATAATTGCGAGATAAAGACGCAATTGCAAGAAAAAAGTCAGATTTGAGAAATAAATAGTCACAAATCTAAGAAAAAAAGTCAGAATTACGAAATAAAAAAAAAAATCACAATTGAAAGAGAAAGTCAAATTGCAAGATGTAAACAATTGCATGAAAAAATATATATTTATAACTCGCAATTACGACTTTATATCATGCAATTCTGAGAAAAGAAAGTATTTTAAATAGTTTTATTCTGTGGCGGAAACAAGCTTCTGTAGGAATCTGCTATTCTTTTAGAACTATTGTCAATGATATCTTTATGAAATAGTTATCATTCTTGGTGTGAATGGGGTGAACCTTATTGATAAAATACCATATGTGACTCGTCTGAATGATTCACTTTTGGATATTGGTCATATATCTTGTCCATAGGCATTTTAATAGGGGTTGAGACAAGCAAGCATCATTGGCAAAAAGAAATACCACAGAGACTTCACAAAGCCAGTATGTAATCACCTAACAACCATGCAGAACACCCTAGCAACCATGTAGCAACATTCTAAAAGAACTCTCATAGCAGTCACATGATGGAAGTGTTTCTGAAGACACAGAGAAAGAATGTGACATTTTAAATCCTTTGTTTCTAATTCACAGCCGGGAGCAATAATGCTTTTCTATGCTAATGGTAGTTCTGGCTTTCCTCTGAGTGCCTGGGAGTGTTTTCTGGAGAGAAGAGAAACTATTAAACACTGGCCAATACTGTTAAAAACTGCCAAAGGTCCCTTCTCATGGGTCAGGAGCGAATGGACTGATATTTTTGGACCGTGTGAGTGAACAAACTTCTGAAGTGGGTTTGTAGGAGATGAATATTATATACAGACACCGAATGACACTAAAGACTGATGGTGATGAAGAAGAATTCCTCTTCCTCTGGTCGTGTACCGATGTCATTGTGGTCAAGTTTGTGTCAAATGTGTGTGTTGCATACAGTATATCTATGGGGAAGTACTATAACCATGCACTGCCTGAAAATATGTGCATATAAAATGTAATGAAAAGTATATAAAAATATGAAAAAAATAATAACAATCGTCTTGTTTCTTTCCCTCAAAACATCAAGGATTTGATTCTTCATGACAGTTGCAATCTCACCAAACAACCACTAGATGGAGATAAAGATACGTTTGTTCCTGAACACTTGGCTTGGATATTTAATTTATAGGATATTAATATATTTCCCACAGTTTTTGGTTACAGTTAGTTTCATAAACAGCGGACTTTTTTTTCTGTTGGGGTGTTTTGGTATAAACACAAACGCACATTTCTGAGCAGTGGTCAGGAAGTCTTGAATCAAAGGAAATGGCCAAATATTTACACTGTACTACTTCACAAACTTCACTGCCACGGAAACGTGTCCAGAAAGCTTTCATAATATCATGTGACTCTTTGGTCACATGACAGTCCCATCCTGCATGTATATTTTCATGAAAACCTTTACTAAGAAGTCAAGTTTCTGTGTAGTCTGCCTGTCTGAGGCACTAATTATGACATGAACAGATGGCACAAGAGATTCATCTTCATACAGTATTTCAGCATCTGGTGGTTGAAATGACATGGATTGAGGTTTTCGAGAAAAGCCCCGCGCTCTCGACATAATTCTAAAAAATAAATACAACATGTTGATTCAAACCTAAAACCAACCTAAAGGAGGAATCATTTTCTCCATGAGGTTGTGGTTTGAATCACCGTAATTGGTTGCATGATTTGACAAGACATGTTTATAACATCTGGTTATTTTGAAAATACTTCTGACAATTAAAAATACATAATTACAGTAGGGAATTCATGTGAAGATCATGCAAACCACCAGAACGGGGCGGAAAAATAAGGACGGTGAAAACCAAACCTATTGCTTTGTGTGTAATTTTTGACCTTAAAATATTTGAAACAATCAGTTCAGGATTATGTAAATAAGTTTAAATATTTATAGTTAAAAATAAATAAAAATCATTTGATCAAGATTACAATATATTAAGCCGTGATACAGCAAAAATACAGCTAGCAAATAATTGTAAAAAATATATAAATATCTATAAGTATTGTTATATATATATATAAATATATATATATATATGTTTATGCATGTGTAATATATATATATATATATATATATATATATATATATATATATTACACATGCATAAACACAGCTCTAGTTATACATTTTAATAATACAAATAAAAATGTATTTTATACGCACACATACAGATACAAATATATATATATATATATATATATATATATATATATCTTACATATGTAAGTCAATGTATACCTATACACAAACACACACACACATATACTGTATAAAGAGTATTTCATATAAATTTTTGTTGCAATTTATTATATTACACACACACAACTAATAATAGTACAATTGGTAATAATTAGTAAAATAGTTTTGAACTTACATTTGGGAATTCTGTAAGAAATAATTTTTTACATCATTGTTTATGGCGTAAAATAAAAAATGTTATATATATATATATATATATATATATATATAAAATATATATATAATATATATGCAAGAATTATTTCCTTATATACTGTGTATATGAAGAGTTCAGATGCAAAAGCTTTTAAATGCCATTTGAAATTTTCTTCTTGAATGATGATTTTTATCAAACTTGTATATTTAAGTTCAGTAATTTCACTTAAAAAACAATTAATAGGTAATTATCATTGCCATTTAAGTGAAATTACTGAACTTAAATATACAAGCTTGATAAAAATGCTCATTCTAAGAAAATTTCAAACGGCACTTAGAGGCTTTTGCATCTGAACTCTTCATACATATATATATAAAATTGTATTTATATATAACATTTATTTTGGATGCGATGAATTGTTTCGTAGCCCTAAACATACATATATACATACACAAACACACACACACACACACATATATATATATATATATATATATACACACATGCACACACACACATAATATAAACATAAAGAACTGTATAAGGTATTTCTAATCATATCAGAAGCCATTTCAAATCTACAGTACCAAATCTATTGGGCCATTTCATTTATAAATAACAATTATGATTCATTGTGATTTGACATCTGATGATATAATCATTGACAGGATACAGTCCAAAACATGACGGGTTCAATACGGGTGCTGATCACATCAAGCCCTCGCTGTCTGACACTTGTGTTTGATTTATAAACTCAGTCCAGGTCTGTAAGCTGTCATGATCCATCATTGCGGCTCTGCACATTAGCAGTCTGCAACACGTCAGAAATACTTTTAGTGTGTGAAGAACAATCCTCTCAGATTCAATGACGGATTTCACCCATATTAAAATCTGCTAAATAAAGTCTCCTGCAAACACACACATCTGGATGTGATTCCACTGGCGTTCCTTCATATCTTTCGCTGAATGGCTTGTGTCCATTGTGTCCTTTTGTTATATTCAACTGGCGTGTGATAAAACGAAAAATCAGATCTGAGAATTTATTTTCTGATTTATTTGAAGAGTTAGAAATCCATAAAAATCTCCAGGCAAGTTTTCCCACTAATTAAGAGCAAATTTATTGTAAACTTATCTTAATTTAACCCAAATTAACAACAACAAAATGAACCGGCCTATGATGATGGCCCAGTCTGTTGTGATTGGTCTACTCTGTTCTGATTGGTCAGATGGCCCAGTCTGTAGTGATTGGTCTACTCTGCTCTGATTGGTCAGATGGCCCAGTCTGTAGTGATTGGTCTACTCTGCTCTGATTGGTCAGATGGCCCAGTCTGTAGTGATTGGTCTACTCTGCTCTGATTGGTCAGATGGCCCAGTCTGTTGTGATTGGTCTACTCTGTTCTGATTGGTCAGATGGCCCAGTCTGTAGTGATTGGTCTACTCTGCTCTGATTGGTCAGATGGCCCAGTCTGTTGTGATTGGTCTACTCTGTTCTGATTGGTCAGATGGCCCAGTCTGTAGTGATTGGTCTACTCTGTTCTGATTGGTCAGATGGCCCAGTCTGTAGTGATTGGTCTACTCTGCTCTGATTGGTCAGATGGCCCAGTCTGTAGTGATTGGTCTACTCTGCTCTGATTGGTCAGATGGCCCAGTCTGTAGTGATTGGTCTACTCTGTTCTGATTGGTCAGATGGCCCAGTCTGTAGTGATTGGTCGACTCTGTTCTGATTGGTCAGATGGCCCAGTCTGTAGTGATTGGTCTACTCTGTTCTGATTGGTCAGATGGCCTAGTCTGTAGTGATTGGTCTACTCTGCTCTGATTGGTCAGATGGCCCAGTCTGTTGTGATTGGTCTACTCTGCTCTGATTGGTCAGATGGCCCAGTCTGCTGTGATTGGCCTACTCTGCTCTGATTGGTCCGATGGCCCAGTCTGTAGTGATTGGTCTACTCTGCTCTGATTGGTCAGATGGCCCAGTCTGTAGTGATTGGTCTACTCTGTTCTGATTGGTCAGATGGCCCAGTCTGTAGTGATTGGTCGACTCTGTTCTGATTGGTCAGATGGCCCAGTCTGTAGTGATTGGTCTACTCTGTTCTGATTGGTCAGATGGCCCAGTCTGTAGTGATTGGTCTACTCTGCTCTGATTGGTCAGATGGCCCAGTCTGTTGTGATTGGTCTACTCTGCTCTGATTGGTCAGATGGCCCAGTCTGCTGTGATTGGCCTACTCTGCTCTGATTGGTCCGATGGCCCAGTCTGTAGTGATTGGTCTACTCTGCTCTGATTGGTCAGATGGCCCAGTCTGTTGTGATTGGTCTACTCTGCTCTGATTGGTCAGATGGCCCAGTCTGTAGTGATTGGTCTACTCTGCTCTGATTGGTCAGATGGCCCAGTCTGCTGTGATTGGCCTACTCTGCTCTGATTGGTCAGATGGCCCAGTCTGTAGTGATTGGTCTACTCTGCTCTGATTGGTCAGATGGCCCAGTCTGTAGTGATTGGTCTACTCTGCTCTAATTGGTCAGATGGCCCAGTCTGTTGTGATTGGTCTACTCTGCTCTGATTGGTCAGATGGCCCAGTCTGTAGTGATTGGTCTACTCTGCTCTGATTGGTCAGATGGCCCAGTCTGCAGTGATTGGTCTACTCTGCTCTGATTGGTCAGATGGCCCAGTCTGCTGTGATTGGCCTACTCTGCTCTGATTGGTCAGATGGCCCAGTCTGTAGTGATTGGTCTACTCTGCTCTGATTGGTCAGATGGCCCAGTCTGCTGTGATTGGCCTACTCTGCTCTGATTGGTCAGATGGCCCAGTCTGTAGTGATTGGTCTACTCTGCTCTGATTGGTCAGATGGCCCAGTCTGTTGTGATTGGTCTACTCTGCTCTGATTGGTCAGATGGCCCAGTCTGCAGTGATTGGTCTACTCTGCTCTGATTGGTCAGATGGCCCAGTCTGCTGTGATTGGCCTACTCTGCTCTGATTGGTCAGATGGCCCAGTCTGTAGTGATTGGTCTACTCTGCTCTGATTGGTCAGATGGCCCAGTCTGTTGTGATTGGTCTACTCTGCTCTGATTGGTCAGATGGCCCAGTCTGCTGTGATTGGCCTACTCTGCTCTGATTGGTCAGATGGCCCAGTCTGTAGTGATTGGTCTACTCTGCTCTGATTGGTCAGATGGCCCAGTCTGTAGTGATTGGTCTACTCTGCTCTGATTGGTCAGATGGCCCAGTCTGCAGTGATTGGTCTACTCTGCTCTGATTGGTCAGATGGCCCAGTCTGCTGTGATTGGTCTTCTTCCAGACATGAACAACACTAACCAAACTCTTCCAGTCGCAGATACATACACTGTAAAATTTTTCCAGGATTTCACTATATATAACTGTAAAATTTCACAGTTAATTACATTATTACCACTTCACAGGCTTTAACTGTGACAATTCACAATATAATACCATATTTAGACTTTTACTGTGAAAATAATACAGGCACGGGGCTTTTACAAGAAACTACTGTGAATTCCGTCTTTTTTGAGTGACAGCTGCGTCAACGTCATCAGAGCTCTATGATCTACGTGGTCTCATTCGGTGGATTTAGCGAGCGGGTAAGTGTTAAATATCACAACACTTGATATAGGTATACATCACTTGATATAGGTTTATAAGTGATATAGGTTTTTAAGTGATATAGGTTTTTTTTCATATAGGCTGACATTATGCAAATGTGTTGCATCGTAACAGAAAACGAGACTGGAATTGCTGATGACTCGTTTCAGCAGTTCAGAATCAATTCTTTCTTTTAGAAGACTTTAACCTTATTTGTTGTGCACTTTGTTCTTAAATTTGCAGACCTTTTACATTCACAAACAGCTTTATTACACACTGAAAGAAAAGCAATATTCAACGTGTAAAAAATGTAAACAAAAATAAACATTTCGTCATTGAACTCCTCTAATTTCATTACAAAACCATATGCTGTTTTTTTCTTCTTCTGTGCAACACATAAAGGAGAATTTAATGTTTGCACCACCTTCACACTAACAGGTTGAGTTCACACAAACACAAGAGGCCTAACACCCGAGAAAGACACGGCAACAGGTCAGGACATATGTCAAACATCTGAAGTACCCCTTTACAATAACAGAACTCAAAGATCTCGCATTTCAACGGGAAACAGCCAGAGCAGAGGGAGTCGATTCAAACGTCTGATTGTATACTGCGAAACAAATAAACAATGCATTCAAAATCTGGAGCTGGAACGAAAAACCACCACTCTAATGCACACACTTTGTTTTAAATCATTGGTGCATTTCAGGACAACTACCATCGTTGATCAAATCCAAACAGAATCCGGGGGGTCCGGAGGAAATCTTCAAGAAATCAAGTATGATTAAGCTGAGGGCAAATAAAAGAATACCATGCTTTTCCAATCCATTTAGATGATAAAATTGTGGTGCGTGAAACAGAGCGCGACAGTTAGCGGCCACTTTTCAGTGACTTTGGAACCAGAAGTCATTTTCTCCATAAGCGTTTTGAGCCATGGACCAAAACCACAATAAACTGTGAATTGAAGCAAAAACAGAAAAGTAAAGAAAAAACGATAAATTAATGCCTTTGTGAGTGAATAAACTGGTATATACACAAAGGAAAATTACATCTTAGTAATGTCCCCAAACCTTCACTAAGGATTATCCTGAGCTGTGACGTCACATTTAATCAAAAATATAAATTTTCATTTAAATGGCGAAAGATCATGTGACACTGAAGACTGGAGTAATGATGTTGAAAATACAGCTTTGCATTACATTTTAAATACATATTTACAGTATTTTTACTACATTTTGATCAGATATTTAAACTCTTGGTGAGAAGGTATAAATTTAGACACTTAAGCCACACTAAAAAGTAGCTTACATACAATATACAATATTAAATCAAGTGCCATTTACTGCACTGAAAAAAAATATTTTCAAGATTTGTTATCACAACATATTTTCTCTTGTCAAATCAACTTTATAATAATTTATTTAGTTGAGATAACTGAGTTTCTGATGATTAAATTAATCTCCTTCATTGTATTAACTCACTTTTTTCAGTTCAATCAACTTAAAATTTTAAGGCAACCAGGTTACTTACTTTTTTAAGTTAAACCAACAAGTTTTTTTACAGTGTGCACAAATGCTCTTTTCAACAAAACATTTCATAGACTAAAATATTTTATACTCAAAATACACGTTATTGTAGAAAGATGCTGTTTGCCTGTTGAATACTTTAGTTACAGCATAAAGTTATCTATGCGCACTCAGACGTCTTGTGTAATCAATGTGTGTGTTAATAGCAGTGTGTTTGCTCTTGACCTGATAAAGCTCTAATGAGAAGTTTGCCAGCTAATTAAAGCCTCTATAACAGATTAAGCTCAGCCAGCCTTGCAGATTTAGAAAGGGAACTAATTTTGCCTCATCTGAGTTGGAGTTAACTCATTTTCCTAGCTCAGACGCCTGATAAAATCGATGTAAACTGTCAGAGATACATCTGACAGACGTCTTCCCGGCAATAGACGCTTCAGAGCCAAGGTTGTTTTTACATAAATTAATACTTTTATTCAGCAAGGATGCATTAAATTTATCAAGTGACCGTAAAGACATTTATAATACTGCAATAAATAACATTCCATTTGTAAAAATACTGAAAAAATATATCAGGGTGTCCACAAAAATATGAAGCGGCACAAATGTTTTGAGGATTTCTGTAGTAATGTTGATGCTGAAAATTCAGCTAAAAATCACAGAAATTAAATACACTATAACTTATATTTAAACAGCGAACAGTTATTTTAAATAGACAAAATACTTAACAATATGACTTGATTAACAATATTTTTCATCAAATAAATGGAGCCTTGGTGAGCAAATATAAATATTTAAGCCAATTGTAAAAAATAAAAATACTTAGACAATTTATTAAGCAACGCAAAAAAGTATACAAATGTCATTACATTAGATAAAAAAATCAACATGCATCATCTATTGTAAATAAAGAAACCCTTTTTGTCTTAAATGCTGAACAAATAGATGTAGTGTTGAAGATTAAGACAGTCAGTATTGTGTGTGATTGTGGTCAGTGGATGTAGTTCCCCCTTTTAAAAAAACTTCTGCTGATAATTTACTCGCCCCCATGTCATCCAAGATGTCCATGTCTTTCTTTCTTCAGTCAAAAAGAAATGAAGGTTTTTGATGAAAACATTCCAGGATTTTCTCCATATAATGGACTTCAATGGGGTCCAAATGGTTCAAGGTACAAATGAGAGTTTCAGTGCAGCTTCAAAGGCCTTTAAACGACACCAGACGATGAATAAGGGTCTAATCTAGCAAAACGATCGGCCGTTTCAAAAATAAATAAAAAAGTTTAAGTATTATAAGCAAAAACGCTCGCGCGTTCGAGACTCTTCTGTTCGAACTCGTTCATCAAAATGAACAAATCTTTTTTCGAGTCCTTTGATTGATTCAATGAACGACTCGAAAAAAAGATTTGTTCATTTTGATGAACGAGTTCGAACAGGAGAGTCTGATAAGACCCTTATTCATCATCTGGTGTCGTTTAAAGCCCTTTGAAGCTGCACTGAAACTCTCATTTGGACCTTGAACCGTTTGGACCCCATTGAAGTCCATTATATGGAGAAAGTCCTGGAACGTTTCATCAAAAATCTTAATTTCTTTTCGACAGAAGAAAGAAAGACATGGACATCTTGGATGACATGGGGGCGAGTAAATTATCAGCAAAAAAAAAAAAAATTTTTTTTTTTTAAACTTGAGAACTGACTTAAATACATCCACTAAAAATCAGCAAAACCAGCCGACAAAAGTGTGTTCAAACACTTAGCTATAGTTTAAGTAAACAGAAAAAAATTAATGTGATCGCAGGCCTGAATACCATTCACTGAGGATTTCCCGCTCATCATTACACATCATTACACAGGAAAATCTGCCATCTAAACATCAAAAAGCCTGTTTTGGGGTTCCAGTGAAGAGCACTTCAGTTTGAAATGCGTCCCATGGTCTTGGTTCAGAACGTCTGTTTAGTGATACAGGCAGCCATGCAGATAAAGGCTTTCTTTAACACTAAAGCACAAGAGAGGGTTTAACTGCTTCCACAGAACTATACAACAATGTGCAAGTGTTTGAACTTACACATGGGTGTGTGTTTATCTGAAAAAAGAGAAAGTGAAATAAAATATGTGTTCAGGTCAGATACATAATGTTCCAGTTTTTATTCACTCGAGTAACTAAATGTGGGGTGGAGATATAATTTTCATTAAGTTTAACTCCATTTTCATTTAAGTTGAAGTTTAGTAATTGATGTGTTTTTGTCTGTCGCAATAAAAAAAGTGTTCAGTTTTAATTAACTATATTATAACCCTGCAAACATTACAATATTTTTGGCACAAATCCACAGCGGTTCACTAATATTTGAGTGATTTCAAGTCTCCTGTTGCTAACCTATTAATTTTGGTCAAAAACAGCTGAACCAATCCGATTAAACATTCATGCTTTATGTTTACATGCATGAGATGCCAAAGAGTTCAAGTTCAGGAGTGACTCCTGTATTCCATAAACACACAGAATGATCATTTACTCGCTTGCACATTTGTGTACGTGGCCATTGTGATTCAGTATACAATCATCACAAATAAATGGCATGTTATGACACCTAAATACACTGGAAATATTGAGTTTTCTATAATCACAGCCATCAACACCTGGACATTTCCAGTTAAAGGTGAGGTATGTTATTTCTGCAACAATAGATTCACCAAACAGAATTACAAAACTAATAACTGTTTTCAAAAGTATTTCTTGATTATTTTTTTTTTTCCACTGATGATCCGGCCTGTCATTGGTCGAGAGATAGTCCCACCTCAAACTTTAATGCTGCAGTGTCAGGCTCAAAATTAACGCAAGAACCTTTTCCCACAATATAAAACAACTTTTGTGTAATGGAAAGTTCCCATGGATGTTAGAAGTTCTTTATGTCAGGGCCGGAGCATGGAAGTAGTGTTGTTAAAAGTACTGATATAAAAATGTGACGCTTTGAGCGCTGTTGAATGGAATCATAAACACCTCTGATTGGCTATTGTGCTCATAGGCTCATCAAATATATCTGTGATTTATTTACAAAAACTTATCGTAAATACGCTAAAAAATGCTGGGTTGTTTTAACCCAATTTTCAAATCAAATATGGACAAAAACAAACGTTGGGTTAAAATGTAATTAAAAAAATTTAACCCAATGGCTGGGTTTGGCGATATTTGACCAAAAATTGAGATGAAACAACCCAGCAATTTTTTACAACGTATACATCAATGACGCTCTTCACCAAACGCTAGGGCTGCACGATTAATCACATTTTAATCATGATCACGATTCTGGCTTCCCACGATCAAATTCGCATGATCGAGCGATATTTAAAATAGGGCTGGGTAATAAATATCGATTTCTCGATATTAATCGATTCTCATTTTTACGAACCGATATCGATTCTTAAATCTCAAGAATCGATTAGTCATCCTGTTTTATTTGAATAAATGGGACATTGTATCGCGGCTGCGCGCATCCAAAACGTCGCAATAATCTTTGTGCTTTGTTACTATTGATATGAAACAAAGTCTCAAATTTCAAATTACATCCATTTTCTTTAGAAATCCAAAAACATAAATAGCGTTTTGGCGCTGTGGCGTGAGATCGCTCTGGAGAAGCAGCAGCGCTGATCTCTCTTCCGGCTTAATAATACCAGTTACAGCGCCAAATAAACATGAATGAGCATCTGAAAGTGTGTTAAAGATAGAGTACAACTTATCCAAATCCGGATCATGTCACATTGATTCGCTCAATCAGCGTTTCAACCGTGGAAAGACGTCAGTTAAACAGCTTGTAATCAATGTCATCGTCATATATTTACCTCAGAAAACCCACATAAACTCGTTAGTCAGCTAGAAAAAATAACTCTAGAGAGGAGCATTTTGCTAAATATATACACCATATTACATATGCATTATAATCTTAATGTTCTTCAATATTTAATGCATATTTGAATAAATCTGGCAAGTTTTTGACAGCCACCATTTAAATGTTTATATTTCATATATTTTCTTATTATAAAAATAAATAAAAGTGTAATGTAAGTGTTTGTATAGCTACAAAACAGTTATTACCTTCATATTAGGCTAATGAAGTCTATAGGCTACAACTAGACTCCCATATTTTACAGCATTAGTTAAGAGATTTGATTCCCTTGAGAAAAATTGCCATTTATTGCAACTGATATCCAAAATAATCGATATCGAATCGAATTGCAAACTTGTGAATCGAAATCGAATCAAATTGTGAAATGTGTCAATACCCAGCCCTAATTTAAAATGCGTCGTTACGTTCACAGAAAGCTCCATATCAAAAGGTGCGCGAGAGATACCGACGTGTCTGCGCACAAAGCTGATGCTTTTGCTGCTCTATTGAAGTGATAACCAGTGAAAGTCGCTCGACACATTTGAATTCGACACATGATATGTGAACATGTTGAGAACATGAAACCAGATCCAATAGCTCCATGTAAACTGAAGTGTGGAGGTAAACTCTGATCACAAGCTTTTCAAAAAGATGGCTCTCGGTTCACTTCCAAAAACGGTGGTGCGGTTCAAATGATGTGTGAATAGGGTTGGGTATCGTTTGAATTTGAACGATTCTGATTCCGATTCCGATTCTTTGTTTCGATTCCGGTTCCTAACGATTCTCGATTCCGATTCTTTTAAGAGGCAGGGTCAAAAAAGTTTAGCTAACCTTGCTAACCAACGGGCTTTCTGAAGGAAATAATCCTTTCTGAAGGAAATACTCCTGTCACAAATACTCCTTTTGTCACAAATTTTGCATTTTGTCGAGATTTCGTTATTTTTAGAAAAGCGAAGCCACACTTTGGACCGCCGACGTAAGCTACTAATGTTCGACTCGCGCGGTTATGCCAACACTTCCGGTAGACGCTTCTTCGTTGGTGTTGTTCAGCGGTTTCTTCTTCCGCTCGGCGGACTGTGAATAACGAAACTAGGAATCGAAATTTTAACTTTTGAACGATTCCGGGAAAAACGAAAAGTTAGTCTCGGTTCCAATCGATACTCGATTCTCGATACCCAACCCTATGTGTGAACGCAACATGGACCAAAGACATGTAAACTAACCTAAAGCAGGACATGATGTCACAAGACGAGACCCTAAAAAAGACAGAATAAACAAGCACAGCTGCTTTTTCTCGTCATACTCGAGATGTTGCTCATCACAGTTCAGTTCAGGCGTCAGAACCGCGTCTCCTCACAGCAGATCTGGGTGTGTGTGACGGAGGGATCCTGACGCTGTTTTGACTCCTTCACACATTTATAAGTTCTGTCACGAAATATTCATAATAAAAGCTGACCAATCAGGTTGTGAATGTATCGCTACGCCTTTAGGTTCAGTGTTTAAATGCAAATGTGAACGCTAAGTGAACCAGGACTAAAATGTTTGGGGTTTTTTGTCTAGACCAAACGAACCAAGCAAACCGAACTAGTATGAACACACCCTTAGAGTCTTCAAGCTATATGATTCATAGTTGTCATTGCGGTTTAAAATAGTTTCTTCTTTCCAAGGTTGACATCAAACAAGTTAAATAAACTATCCGTCTATCCACTCAAATCTCTCATCAAAGACATGCTTCACTGTTAAACACACTTTTTTTCTCCATCCAGGTGCTGAATCACGCGGCAGGAATGTTACGAGAGTCAGGAGTTGCTCGAGACTTCGGACAGGTTCGCCATGCTGCCGTACAGTCAGATGCATTTATGTTTTGTGAAGGTCTTCCATCTGCTTTGCATTAACTGACTCCAACACTCTTTGCGTTTCAGGGAGTGTACGAGTCAATAACCTCGCATGGACCTTCTCAGGAGCCCTGTAGAGTCTCACACTTCCTCTTCCCGGAAGACTGCATCTTTGGTTAACGGCCATAAGTTTCAAGCTATTTTCCTGTGGAAGGACTTGTGAGGTGAGGTGGACAGCATGCAGCTTTTCACAACTACATGTCACGTCAAAACAAATCTCAAGTCAAGTCAGTTTGTTTTCTATATCACGAATCACACTCATTTCAAAGCAGTTTAACGGAAAGTTTAGCCTGAATACCCTAAGTCAAAGGTCAGAGCAAGAAAAACTTGACAAACAGGTACGCGTGCTTGCATTGACATGCACCAATGGCACACAAGCAAAAAAGAGATTACATGAAGGCCTAGTGATTTTACTTAGTTGTTTATTTTAGAACTGATGTCATTCACAAACGCATGCCAAACCACATATCACAGTAATCCTTCAGCGTCATGCAGCCCGTTCAATTCAGTTATGGGCTGTGGGGGAAGCGAAACGTCCAAAAAGTGTGGCGAAAATTTCGAAGAACGACGAAAGAAAACATCACTAGACAAAGACTATAAAATACAAGAAAAAAGATGCAAAGACTAAAAACACGAATGATAAACTTACCAAATAATGTTATATTATCAAATATATTATCAACAATGGATTGCCACTTATTGATATAACCTTCAATTCTCAGTCACAATGTATAGTAAATAAATTATATTGTTATTGTTGTAAATTGCAATAAATTATATAGTTATTAAATAATCATATTTTCACATTTTCATTGATTTTCTGAGGGGAAAATATTTTTTTTTATTTGTTGTTTATTTTGAATAGGGACAGATACAAAAAAAAAAAACATGGATTATTACTAGGGCTGTCAAACGATTAATCGCGATAAATCGCATCCAAAATAAAAGTTTGTGTTTACATAATATATGTGGGTGCACTGTGTATAATTATTTTGTATATATATATATATGTATATATATATATATATATATATATATATATATATATATATATATACGGTATATATACACACACACATGCATGTATATTTAAGAAAAAAATATTATTTATATATACAATATTTATATTTATATATAATATAAATTATATATAAATCTATATACAGTATATACATAAAAATATTTCTTAAATATATTCAAGCATGTGTGTGTATTTATATATATATATATATATATATATATACACTCTAAAAAATGCTGGGTTGTTTTTACCCAATTTTGGGTAAAATATGGACAAACCCAGCCATTGGGTTACATTTTTAAATTACATTTTTAACCCAATGGCTGGGTTTGTCCATATTTTACCCAAAATTGGGTTAAAACAACCCAGCATTTTTTAGAGTGTATATATATATATATATATATATATATATATATATATATATATATATAATAATTATACACAGTACACCCACATATGTAAACACAGACTTTTGTTTTGGATGCAATTAATCACAATTTATCGCTTGACAGCCCTAATTATTACATAAGAAACAATCCGATGCCTGTATCACAGTGTTTATAGCTGTGGCTAATTCGCAACACCTGTCTCTAGAAGGGCTTTTAACAAATTATTATTTTACTTGTAATAAAATCTACTGATATCAGCTTGAAACGGGGGTATAGTTTTCGTAAACTCCAGTAACTCAGAAATGAACTATGATGACAATTTGGAAAATAGCTAATTACATTGAGTAGTGGTATATTCTGTTTGCACCAAGTGCAAATAGTGATCGATGCAACAGAGTAATATGCTATCTGTACTAAAGGTAAAATATCTGACTCTGAGCAATAGTGGGCAGAGCTACTGAAAATAGTCTTAAAATTTTCATATTAGCATGCGTCTGGTCATTATATATTAGGGCTGGGTATTGAGACAAATTTCACAATTCGATTCGATTTCGATTCACAAGCTTGCAATTCGATTCGATATCGATTATTTTGGATATCAGTTACAATAAATGGCCATTTTTCTCAAGGGAATCAAATCTCTTAAATGCTGTAAACTATGGGAGTCTAGTTGTAGCCTATAGACTTCATTAGCCTAATATGAAGGTAATAATTAACTATTTTGTAGCTTTACAAACACTTAAATTACACTTTTAATTATTTTTATAATAAGAAGATTATATGAAATATAAACATTTAAATGGTGGCTGTCATAAAAACTTGCCAGATTTATTCAAATATGCATTAAATATTGAAGAACATTAAGATTATAATGCATATGTAATATGGTGTATATATTTAGCAAAATGCTCCTCTCTAGAGTTATTTTATCTAGCTGACTAACGAGTTTATGTGGGTTTTCTGAGGTAAATATGACGATGACATTGATTACAAGCTGTTTAACTGACGTCTTTCCACGGTTGAAACGCTGATTGAGTGAATCAATATGACGATACGGATTTGGATAAGTTGTACTCTATCTTTTAACACACTTTCAGATGCTCATTCATGTTTATTTGGCGCTGTGACTGGTATTATTAAGCCGGAAGAGAGATCAGCGCTGCTGCTTCTCCAGAGCGATCTCACGCCACAGCACCAAAACTCTATTTATGTTTTTGAATTTCTAAAGAAAAATGGACGTAATTTGAAATTTGAGACTTTGTTTCATATCAATCGTAACAAAGGACAAAGATTATTGTGAGTTTTTGGATGCCCGCAGCCGCGATACAATGTCCCATTCATTCAAATGAAACAGGATGACTAATCGATTCTTGAGATTTAAGAATCGATATCGGTTCGTAAAAATGAGAATCGATTAATATCGAGAAATCGATATTTATTACCCAGCCCTATTATATATACACATCATTTTTTATAGAAACTTGATTTAATTGCCTTCACAGAGCAGCTTGTATTCTTTGCATCTCTTGCAATGCATTCACAAGAGACAAAAATAACAATTAAATGACATTAATTAAGATTAGAAGTCTGGTTGGGAGCCAGCGATAGAGTTAGTGACACTCTCTGAAGCCTGTCTGGCAGGATAAGTGTGAATTATGTGGATTGTCCCACATCACAGGTGGTGTACACTAGGTGTTTACAGCCCTTGTTCATTGTGCCCTGGTTCGTAAGCATCCTCAGGCCCCGTCCAGCGAGAGAGGGGGAGATCTATGAAGCGATTAAAGTCTACGGTAATCCGACCCATCCAGTGATCGGTGTGTGTTGGTAGAGGAGGAGTCTCACACACAGGGAGGAGAAAGACTGACAGGGACCATGCGCACACCCCTAAAAACATACACACGCAAACTCCTGCTCTCACACACACGCACGGAGGGATCTTACGCACGAAAGGCTCCGTACGAGAGGACATCCAAACCAGGATTTGGACAGCCTGTAAGCTTCACATGGTAAGTCTGGAAGGAATAAGCTTAGTTTAAGTACCTTACAATTTTAAGACAAACCTCACTGCGATCATATTTAATTTGGATTTGAGGAAAACATTCGATTTTGACAATTCAGGCTAAATTGATTCTGAGAACATACATGACGGACGGTGAAAGACCCTTAAAGATTTACTTAAATGTCCTGGCTTCACTTAACAGCTCTGTTGCAAAACCTTGGCTGCCGTGCTGTCTACATAGGCATCGTAACATCATAAGGGTTTGATTTGAAACGCTCTAACTCTGTGCACTTTACAAATCGCCCTCTGCATGGGAGAGTTGACTCACGATTGACTTTGATAGAGTTTGCATGTTGCCAAGCAAACAATTTGAAACTCTACTAAGTGTAATTGACAGAGAAAACACAAATATTTGGTGAAATGGTCCTTTTTTAATAGACTGGACTACTTTAACTATACTAAGCCTTAAAATGCAAGGTTTTGCACATCCACCTGCTTCCCTGGCCTGGGAATGTGTTGTTCCCTAAAACAAAGAGACATGAACTTTCTTTTATTCCACGTGCGACTAAATTATTTTATAAATAAATTACAGGTTTGATTGTATGAAGTATTTCAGGTTGCGTCTGTTTTACTCCACCTGTATTTTTTTATAAAGTGTAGTTTTATTTGTTTTAAATTAGGTACATTGTGTCATGTGATACATTTCAGGGTTTTGTCCTACAATATGCTCTAAATAAAACTAAAATGAAAAAAGTAATAATAAAATAGGGCTGTCAAGCGATTAATCGCGATTAATCGCATCCTAAATAAAAGTTTGTGTTGACATAATATATGTGGGTGCACTGTGTATAATTATTTTGTATATATATATAAATAAACACATGCATGAATATTTAAAAAAAATTTAAATAAAAAAGTGATAATAAAACAGGGCTGTCAAGCGATTAATCGCGATTAATCGCATCCTAAATAACAGTTTGTGTTTACATAATATATGTGGGTGCACTGTATATAATTATTTTGCATATATATATATATATAAATACACACACATGCATGAATATTTAAAAAAAAAAAAAAAAAAGTGATAATAAAACAGGGCTGTCAAGCGATTAATCGCGATTAATCGCATCCTAAATAAAAGTTTGTGTTTACATAATATATGTGGGTGCACTGTGTATAATTATTTTGTATATATATATATATATATATATATATATATATAAATACACACACATGCATGAATATTTAAAAAAAATTAAATTTTTAAAATAAAAAAGTGATAATAAAACAGGGCTGTCAAGCGATTAATCGCATCCTAAATAAAAGTTTGTGTTTACATAATATATGTGGGTGCACTGTGTATAATTATTTTGTATATATATATAGAAATAAACAAATATGCATGAATATTTAAAAAAAAATTATGTATAAAATTTTTATATTTATATACAGTATAATATAAATGATATATAAATCTATATACAGCATATTCATAAAAATATTATACAAGCATGTGAGTGTATTTATATATATATAATAATTATACATAGTGCATCCACATATATTCTGTAAACACAAACCTTTATTTTGGATGCGATTAATCGCGATTAATCGTTTGACAGCCCTATAATAAAAACAATGCAACTTTCTGCTGCTTTCTTTGTCGTACCAAGTGCACAGTGTTCACTTTGCCAATGTGGAATTGTGTTTCAGATCTGGGATCCTAAAAAACCCATCCAGGACTCAGCCTAATTTCCAAAACTGATTTAAATTGCAAAGCCACGATCAACTAGTCTCAGACTTGCGTAACCAACTATGTCAAAGGATGAGGAAATCCCGAGCCCACCTCCAGAGTGGCCGGAAGAAATGTTAATGTAAAGGAGAAGTCATCATCATGAGAAGGAATCTCTAAGACACTGGTGTAGCACTTAATATCCACTCCTGATTACATGGATGTACAGCGTGGATGGAAAACACACACTAGCATCTCCAATCCTGCCTCCATGAGGGATTTGCCCTCCCCACCTGTTGCCTGAGGTCAAGCCAACGCAACGCCACCCTGATAAGTCTGGCTTAGCTGGCCACTTGGTAAGGACACATCTTCTTTTGTTAGCATAAGCTGCCACTTACAGCCCGGGTGTTAAACACTGCAGATCGCCACAGATTCAGAGAGCACAACGGTGCCAGAGCGCATTCATCAAGATTAGTTAACAGGTTGTTTTATTAATCGAATCAAGATGCTGAAGTTGTTTCGTCTCGATGATTACCGAGACATCTGCATGCGTCTCTCGATAGGGGCTGGAAATCTCAATGTCTTATCAGATAGTCAAAGGAAATCCTTGTTTGGTGTTTTAGGAGTCCCCTAGGAGAACCTTTGATTCCTGTCCTAGACCATACATCACTTACAGTCCATTTGAGTTCAACAAGCTTGACACAGTGTTTTTTTTTTTTTTTTTTTTTTAACCCATATCTTTACACAGTGGAGCTCTTGTATATTTATGGGTAGTTCAGTTACATTTATTCATTTAGCTGACGCTTTTTATCCAAAGTGACTTACAATTGCTAAATAGCCACTCGGGGTTAAATGAGTTGTTTACTTTAGAAAAAACTTTTGCTGATAATTTACTCACCCCCATGTCATCCAAGATGTCCATGTCTTTCTTTCTTCAGTCGAAAAGAAATTAAGGTTTTTGATGAAAACATTCCAGGATTTTTCTCCATATAATGGACTTCAATGGGGTCCAAACAGCTCAAGGTCCAAAAGACACTTTCAGTGTAAAGGGCTTTAAACGACTCCAGACGATGAATAAGGGTCTTATCAAGCAAAACCATCTCTCATTTAATAAATAAATACAATAGTTTAAGTTTTATAAGCTCAAATGCTCGCCTTGCTCTGTTCTGTGATGCGCGTTCATGACTCTCCTGTTCGAACTCGTCCATCAAAATAAACAAATCTTTTTTCGTGTCATTTGGTTCAATCGACAAATGAAATGAACGAATCGACTTGGAAAAAGATTCGTTCATTTTGATGGTGGACAAAGGATACACATAGTGGAGAAATGTGGAGGTTTCATATGTTTTGAGTGTTTGGGGCGAAGAGTGCTGGGATGTTACAGAAATAAATCCATGTTTGAAGACACTTCACGAGATACGGGGAGGCACGGTTTACAGCATTTCGTGCCGTTTTACTCCCTTTTCCGGGTCAGAACGTCTACATTTGGTAGTTTCAGCAGTGTATAGTGTAGTGTTGTCAAAAAACTCGGTACTTCGGTACCAAGTCGGTACTAAAAAAAAAAAATGTTACGGTACCAGCTTTTCTAGGTACCGAGTACCAGGTTAATCCAGTTCTGTTCTAGACGCGATGTCTGAAACGTGCACAGTTGCGTCCTCTTTATAACGCTGATATGCTCTCTCTCTGAATCCACTTGTTGAAACGAAAGGAGGAAAGAGCCACATATGGAAATATTTTGGATTAGGCTAATGTCACGTTGCCATAAGAGGCCGATTACATGCAAATTCGCAATTTCAAATATAGGCGCGATTCAAGCGCGCTCATAATAAAAACTCGTTGGCGTTGCATAGCAACGACAGACGCCGCATGAGAGCAAGCGCTTTGGAAAGAATAAGCACGCGCAAAAATATAATTAAAAAACACGCGCGACATGTGAACGGCCTCTAAAGTGCTTTCGGGGTAGTTTTACGAGTACATGAGCACAGTAGTATCCACCCGACACCAGAGTAGGCTACTGGTATTAGTATTGTCATTTAATGTCAGTGCCAGTTCTAGGCGTATTCTTGCCTTTATAACTCAGCAGGTTTAAAAAGCCTTTTTAAAATTAAATATGATTGCAGTTTTAGATTAAATAAAAGGACAGTCAAGTCAAATAAAACATGTTTTATGGTAATGCTACAAAGATACCATTCATAAACATTACTTAGTTATCAACACATTGAGTGAACAATATATTTTTACAACATTAATTAATGTTTGAAAATGTTATTTATTACAAACACCTGATTGTTCATGTTTGTTCACTTAATTCATTGTGCATTAAATAAATAATGGATTAAAACTTTACAAACAACTTTAAAAATGTGTTAGTGTATACTATTGTTTATTTTAGGTCATTTTATCTAATCTTTTTCTAAAGTGTTTATAATACAAATGTACAGTTTCCATACTTGTAACCGTGATAAACACTTAAATATATGTAAATTTAAACTAAGCTTTGGTACCGAAATTGGTACCGAGAACCGTGAATTTTAACTGGTATTGGTACCGAATACTGAAATTTTGGTACCGTGACAACACTAGTATAGTGTAAATGCAAAACTCGAATACGGGTCACTTTTAAAAGATGATGTAAGTGGCTCATGGTAAAAAAATCGGATATGATCAGAAAATTGGATTTGGGCATCAAGACCTGAAGTGTAAATGCGTCCTTAAGAGTTTTGGCAGCGCAGCGTTTTTTCCGTTGCTATGATACAGAATATCCGCAGCACAATTTACTTGTTGCTGATTTCGCAGATAATTTGTTTCATACTACAAATTAATTTTTCTTCCATGTTGTTCTGTTAGCTCTGCTGGTTGATGTCGTACAGAAAGAATGTCGTAACATTTGGTCAGTGTGGTTTAGTTCCGCCCCTCCTCCACTGTGATTGGACGGGTGGGTAAAGTAACGGTGATGAGCGCTGCGTTTTATCCAAAGTTGAACACTTTTCAACTCTCAGCGACCAGTATAAAACGCCTGGCCTCGGCGCTTCAGCGTGAAAAAACGCTCAGCACCTCGTTACGCTCATGACGTTTAAAAAACGCGGCGCTCCCACTGAAAACAAATGAAACCGTACGCCAGGCGCGTGGAAAAACGCTTTGGTGGACACACGGCCTAAGTCTCTGATGAAGTTTGCATTGGAGCTGCACGATTCTGCATAAATTGAGTATCCTTTTGTTTTTAAACAGTTTGACTGAATGATTCAATGACTCGATCATAGCCACTTCACTTCTTTCACTACAGGATGAATCAACATTTTTGATCGATTCTCTTGAATGAATGATTTATTGCCACTGATTGCCATAATGATGTAATCGATACAATCTTTATTTGAAGCGGCAAGTTACTTTCAAAAGGATTTGCTCTATTTTGATCACTACCGTAGACATCAGTAGGCGCGTTTCCATTACAGATTGGCGCAAAACTTTTGCGATATTTTCCAAATGTCGATAAAAAACTATTGCAAAATGACGGTGTTTCCATTAACTAATGTTATGCGACTAAAACGTCTTTTTTTTTCTCTCGCGATAAGTCATTCCAAAAATCATGGCAACGGACGTTTGTAGGTTTATAACCTATTTCACGGCCATGCACCGCACTAGACATTATTATTATTAATGGAAGGAGACGTAGTGTGTTATCCAAGCATTAACGGCAGGGAAAGACACGGAGTTCCTGGTGTTTCTCCCTTATTTCTGCTTCGATGTCTTGATGGCATTTCTTTGAGGTTTAGAGAGGCCATTGTTTCTTTTTTTTAAATGAATTTAATAAAGAACTCTATCTCGTATTACGTCCAAACGGTCGTTGCAAAACGAAAAATGAACGGTTGTATTTTTAAAACGCAAAGTTGAACACCAACCTTTTTAGTTTGACCACACCAATGCTGCGCTATATACATCTCAACGAAATTTCAGATATTTGTTTATGACTTTTTGCCCCCTTTAAAACATTTAAAATATTCACAAATTAATATGGAAAAAAAGTAGATTTTACTGGTTTTCTAAAGCCAAATTAGAACATGGATATTTATGATACACTCTTAGAAGAAATGGTTCTATTTAGAACCAAAAATGGTTCCATCCCCCGCTTCATATATGGAACTCCAAAATGGTTCTATATAGAACCATTTTTTTTGGTAAAAGGTTCTATTGGCCAAGTATGGAACCCCGGGGTTCTATATAGAACCCAGAGGAACCCTTTTTTAAGAGTGTATAGAACCTTTTAGGGGTTCCAAATACGTAGCGCTGATAGAACCTTTTAAGGTTCTATTTAGAACCTTTTCTTCTAAGAGTGTATTTTTCCCGCAGTGCTGTAGGCTATAGGCGAGTTATTATAAATGCGTCTGAAAAAATAAGAGCTAAAAACATAATCTCCAGATGCATCTTTAGAGAGAACGGCACCTTTCATACGGATTACATAATCAGAAGGTATTAGTTCACGATTCGAATTTGTTCTTTTTAAAAGTGGACATTAAAAGCTTTAGTCTATAAAGGCTATTGTTTCAGTTCTCGCGCTCCAGTTCACGAAGATCATAAAGCGCGTCTGATTGTTTTATGTTATTTTACAAAAACGTTTTCTTGTTATTGTGACATTACGCAAATAAAAGTAGTTGCAAATAATGTATTATTATTGTCTGTATAACCAGAAATGAAAGAGTATTTTAGGTTGATTCCACTGTTGATGGGAAAATTAAAGTGTTCACGGCGCGCCCGCGACGGTCTGCCATCCAGTGCGTGCTCCAAACTCCAAACACACTCTTGGATATTGGTCAAAATCAAATGTTTATTTGTGATAATCTTGGCCCTATTATTATTATTATTGTCCAACCTGTACTATGAATGAGATGTGACGAATTGCTTTGTTCCTTTTTTGGATAAAAGCGTCTTCTACATATGTAGCCTAATAAATGTTATAATAGGCTAATGATGATAATTATTATTATTATTTGCGGACACTGACTTAAAACACACTCCGTCTTCTAAGTCAGGTGACTGTTAATGCGCAAAATCCGTTTCCATTGCAGTTTTGCGAAAAAATCCTTTTTCGAATTGCCTGAAAAATCTCCTCATGCGAGCGTAAAAACTTTTTTGCGATAAACGGGAGTTTTTGCGAAATTGACGTGTTTCCATTTCATTTTGCAATTTCAATTTGCGCAAATTGAAGGGTAATGGAAATGCAGCTAGTGATTATATACAAGCTATAAACTTTTATCCCAGTACTTCTGTGATAATTTGAATATTTGTAACACAGAAATAACGATACAGTGCGATTGAAAACACTGTTTGTGAAGCCGTTTCATAAATGACAACTGATCTCTCTAGGTCAGTGGCAGAGCAAACACAGATTTTAATAGTCTGGAGTGATTTTGTCAAATAGACAAATCGTTGTCATTTATGAATGAGATCGCGTGGGTGTTTGAATCGAGACAATTGAATCATACAGCTTTAGTTTGCATCATTGATGCTGTTATGTCCCTGTTGTTTATTACTGTGAAGCTGCTTTGAAACACTCTGTATCCGTTTGTATTTATACAGCACGTTACAGGCTACCACAGTAGTTTCAAAGTGCTGTACATTACAATAAAGTGCAAAAACAACAACAAGTGTACTAAAAATGCCAAAGAAAACAAAGATAAAAACATTAAGATTTAAAGGGTTAGTTTTAACAAAAAATGAAAATTCTGTCAGTATTTACTGTCAGTTCATCTTCGAAACACAAATTAAGATATTTAAGATATTAAGATCACTCCTGCATACTAGTCCATAGGCTTCTTGAGGGAATGACAATTAATGGCCTCAAAGTCGTTAAAGACATCGGTAAAATAGTCCAAGTGACTACAGTGACTCAATCTTAAGTTTATCAAACGACGAGAATACTTTTTGTGCGCAAAAAACAACAAAAATAACGACTTTATTTCAACTATTGGTTTATTTCTCCCTCTGCGCGAGTCAGGTTACTAGTTTAATAGCTTTACGTAGCTTTACGCAATCACACTACGTTAACTGACTACAGGCCCATGGAGAAGGAAGTAAATATTTGAAAAAAAGTCGTTATTTTTGTTTGTTTTGGCGCACAAAAAGTGTTCTCATCATTTGATAAAGTTAAAATTGAGCCACTGTCGTCACTTGGACTATTTTAACAATGTCTTTAATGACTTTTAGATGCCAGCAAGTGTCATTCCCTCAAGAAGCCTATGGACTAGTATGCAGGAGCGATCTTAATATCTTAAATATCTTAATTTGTGTTTCGAAGATGAACGAAGGTCTTACGGGGTTGAAACAACATGAGGGTGAGTAAATACTGTCAGAATTTTCATGTTTGGGTGAACTAACCCTTTAACATCCAATGGGAGATTATTCCACAATCTTGGACCAGCGACAGAGAAAGCATGTTCAATTTGAGACGAGCACGGGGAATAGTTAGAAAAAACCTGTTAGGTGATCTTAGTGTTATGTCTGGACTGTAGTATTAAGCGTATTGTATAAATAATACTGCACCCCTGCCATAGTGAACAAAAAATGATCTGAAAATGGTTGTAATAATCACAAATCTTCACTAGGATGATCATTTTTAAACATTGTGATGGTTAAATCTGTTGCAGGCGACCTGATCATAATCGTCAGTGGGATCTGGTGCATTTTGAGGTGGCAATGTCATGGCAGGTTAAGCTTATATTCACTTGAGCCTTTCAACTCCCATAACCTGGGATTCAACCGGGCTTAGTTTGAAAGCCTGATGAAGGAACACGCCGTAAAAATCGATGCTTTCGCCCACACGCTTTCCCCCGACCTCAGGGGGAACTCTGAAAATCCGCTTGCAGGTGCAGCGTTTCGCATTCAAAACACGAGCCTGAGCTTTTGACATGTCGTTTTGATCCCTGCACATAGAAGCTCTTGAATGGGTGCGTTTGTTTTTTCTGCCCGTCCTGCTCCGACACGCTCAGAGTAAGTGTGCCAGTCGCTAATCATCAGGACTTTTAAAACGCCATCACGCACAATAGGGTTTTATTTAAAGGGATAGTTCACTTTGAAATTAATTTTCGGTATGTTTTAGCTTACCTTAAAGGTATAGCGGAGGATCTTTCCGAATTTTAGAGAAGACCCGCCCTCTCCAATTTAAAAAAAAAAAAAAAAAAAAAAAATGCACATGCACAAACACAACACTCCCGACACCTACTATTACGCCTTGCACAATTATGTTGCAAATTGTAAACTAACTCAAAAATATTCATAAAAAAGACAACATGTCAAATGCCCTTCCGTGTTTTATTTACTTATTATACTGATCGATTGAGTGACCGAGGACTCAAGACGTGATATGTCCAACCCTGTATCACACAAAATACGATCTGAGGAAACTATTTTGCAAATCGCAATTACGTTACATAGCAACATATAAGCAGTGCTATTACGTTGGTCCTTAATCTAATATGTCTCATTGTTAATACGTAGGTATTAATACGTTATTTTCATACATTTGCGTATGGAGAAGTAGCTTGTTGCATTTGTGTAATAATAAACACACAAGGTTTTAGAATATTTCAGCGTGATACCATTTACCATTTTGGTCAAAAGGCTACTTTAGACAAATTGAGATGTTTACCGTGTCTATGCGGTGCATGACTCGTGCCAGGGCTAGCATTGCTAAGTAGCTTGCATTAACTTTTACTAGTGATTTTAAATGGATTTCTCCAAATAGCGTGACAAACTTTACCTGTGTAGTAGAATCTTCGCGACTGCGGCATCAGTGAGAAGCCCAACCTGTGCTTTTAGCGCACGCCAGCGTGTGATATTCACCCAAAATCACTCTGGTCTTGTTTCTATATTCTGCGGCCTTTCTCTTCTTATCATACACTTCGTATACATTTTTTTTCTCTTTCGACCCTCAGCCATTTTCAAAGGAATGGCTGAAACCGCAACTCCGACATAATACACCTGAAAGTGAAAACTATAGGGACGAGCACGTACGACGGCCTTACGTAAACATATCACCAGAATGATTGACGCTTAGATCGACCAATAGTATAGACTACCCACCCGGAAAAAGAAAATCCTCCGCTATACCTTTAAGGGCATCCAAGATGTAGGTGTCTTTGCTTCCGCAGTAGTTTTAATTTTGATATTTTTAGGTCAAACCGTTCGTGTCTATCAGTCATATAATGGAGGTCTATGGTCACCACCTCAAAGAGCATGCACAGAGAAGTCCAAATTAAACATGATTTAATGACTCGTAAATGGCCTAAGACACGAAACGAGCGGTTTGTGTGAGAAAACGAACAGTATTTATATTGTTTTACCTCTTGTAATCACAGCCACAAAGCGCCCGCGCCCGAGCCCTCAGATTACTTGAACGTGGCTGTGGTTACAAGAGGTAAAATCAATTTAAAACTGTTCGTTTTCTCACACAAACGGCTCGTTTCGTGTCTTAGGCCATCAATGTGTCTTTACATTACATCATGTTTAATTTGGACTTCTCTGTGCATGCTCTTTGAGGTGGTGACCATAGACCTCCATTATATGACTGACAGACAAGAACGGTTTGACCTAAAAATATCAAAATTGAAAATACTGCAGAAGCAAAGACACCTACATCTTGGATGCCCTTGAGGTAAGCTAAAACATACCAAACATTAATTTCAAAGTGAACTGTCCCTTTAAGTGCGATCTGCTCTTCGGCACGCAGAACGGTCTGGATTGAGGCTAACTTCAGGTTTGGCTTGCGAAAGCAAACATTCGTGGCATTGCATCCAGACCGTAAAATTCCACGACGCAACTGATTTACGGTTTGCAGATTTGACCATTCATTTGTAATATCTGATAACACAGCTGTTGTCAAACAAAAATAAAACAACTCTGGAAGTTCTTAATCATGTATACGTGATTAAAACAATGTTGCATACATTGCGGTTTAGTGCGCATTAATCAGGATGTGATGTGTAAAGGTCACGTACTTTTCGGCTAGAGCGACGCATATGTGCATGTCTCTCCATCGTGCATCTGGGCTTTTATTCCTGTCAGATGTTCCAGACTTTCCCTAAACGAGGTTCATTTTTACAACCAGCCACAAATAATAACTGGGGTGAAAGATGGCAGGAAATACACTCTAAAACATGCAACGTTCACACAGAGCGGGTGAAACGACCCCTCAAACCTTGGGAAGCTCGGTTATATGATGATATCAAATTCCTGCCGCTGTAAATCCTCAGCGGATCCACAAATCAAACCTCCGAACCAAACTGTTGACTTCACGGCTGAGCCCACACGGAAACTGAGCTGGGACTGAAATGCCTGTCATTCAAAAACTACTTCATATCCCCTGTCCTTTGTGTGTTTATTTAGTAAACAAAATGTGAACATTGAATATGCTCTCAGATGCCAATAGGAGTGTGTATAGCATTCTCAGGTCTCAAAATGGAAAGTTTACCAAAAAAAACAATAATAAATGTTCACTCAAGCTTGAGTTGAGTATGAGTTTTCCTCTGCTGAATAGAAAAGAATATATTTGGAAGGTCGTGTAAAAACAATATTGTAAGGAACCCATTTGAATTTCATCTTTTGTGTCCATATAGATTTGGAAGGTTAGTAGTATAATGACATCTTTGGTTTCATTTACTCACCCCCATGTCATCCAAGATGTCCATGTCTTTCTTTCTTCAGTCGAAAAGAAATTGAGGTTTTTGATGAAAACATTCCAGGATTTTCTTCATATAATGGACTTCAATGGGGACCAAACGGTTCAAGGTCAAAATGAGAGTTTCAGTGCAGCTTCAAAGGGCTTTAAACAATTCCAGACGATGAATAAGGGTCTTATCAAGCGAAACGATCGCTCATTTAAAAAATAAATACATATGTTTAAGTTTTATAAGCTCAAATGCTCGCCGTGCTCTGTTCTGTGATGCGCGTTCGTGACTCTCCTGTTCGAACTCGTCCATCAAACGCATCTTTTTTCGAGTCATTTGGTTCATTCAACGAAATGAAGTACAACTCATGAAGCACAAGTTAAGTTTCATAAGCACAAATGGTCGCCTTGCTCTGTTCTGTGAAGAGCGTTCGTGACTCTCCTGTTCGAATTCGTTCATCAAAACGAACAAATCTTTTTTCGAGTCATTCAACCAACGAAATGACTCGAAAAAAGATTGTTTCGCCTATGATGCTCTCAAACATTTATTTTTTAACATTTTGGAAGTAGTCAAATTTACATAGGCATATGTGGTTTCAATGACCAGATGCATTTAAATTTACATTTAGTCATTTAGCAGACTTTTTAATCCAAAGCGACTTACATCTGAGGACTAAATCAGTCATCGTGAAGATCGAGGCAATAACAACACAACTATCTATCTATCTATCTATCTATATCCATCTATCTATCTATCTGTCTCTATCTACCTATCTATCTATCTATCTATCTATCTATCTGTCTCTATCTATCTATCTA
Source organism: Pimephales promelas (assembly GCF_988280905.1). Classification (NCBI taxonomy): domain Eukaryota; kingdom Metazoa; phylum Chordata; class Actinopteri; order Cypriniformes; family Leuciscidae; genus Pimephales; species Pimephales promelas. The sequence continues at coordinate 41,197,368 of NC_142773.1, forward strand.
TCTATCTATCTATCTATCTATCTATCTATCTGTCTATCTATCTATCTATCTATCTATCTATCTATCTATCTATCTATCTATCTATCTATCTGTCTGTCTACAGTATCTATCTATCTGTCTATCTATCTATCTATCTATCTATCTATCTATCTATCTATCTATCTATCTATCTATCTATCTATCTATCTGTCTGTCTATCTGTCTATATGTCTAACTATCTCAGTATCTATCGGTCTGTCTGTCTGTCTGTCTATCTACAGTATCTATCAGTCTTTCTGTCTATCTATCTATCTATCTGTCTGTCTGTCTATATGTCTAACTATCTCAGTATCTATCGGTCTGTCTGTCTGTCTATCTACAGTATCTTTCTGTCTGTCTGTCTGTCTGTCTGTCTGTCTATCTATCTATCTATCTATCTATCTATCTGTCTATATCTATCTATTTATCTATCTATCTATCTATCTATCTATCTATCTATCTATCTATCTATCTATCTGTCTGTCTGTCTGTCTGTCTGTCTGTCTGTCTGTCTGTCTGTCTGTCTATCTATCTGTCTATATATATCTATCTATCTATCTATCTATCTATCTATCTATCTATCTATCTATCTGTCTATCTATCTAACTATCTCAGTATCTATCGGTCAGTCTGTCTGTCTGTCTATCTACAATATCTATCAGTCTGTCTGTCCATCTATCTATCTATCTATCTACACTATCTATCGGTCTGTGTCTATCTACAGTATCTATCTGTCAGTCTGTCTGTCTGTCTATCTATCTATCTATCTATCTATCTATCTATCTATCTATCTATCTATCTATCTATCTATCTATCTATCTGTCTGTCTGTCTGTCTGTCTATCTATCAATCTGTCTGTCTGTCTGTCTGTCTGTCTGTCTGTCTATCTATTGCTCCATCTCACCCTCCATCCATCCATCTATCTATCTATCTATCTATCTATCTATCTATCTATCTATCTATCTATCTATCTATCTATCTATCTATCTATCTATCTATCCATCCATCCATCCATCTATCTATCTACTGTATCTATCTATCTATCATTTAAAATGTATCATGATGAACAAACTTTGCTGTTCTAGTTAGTTAAATTAGAAGCATGTGAATATCTTTAAACTTCATTGGATTTGAATTCTACTTACATTCAAATGCATTGTAAAAAATACATTTAGTTGGAATTTAAAGGGCATTCTCAATTCAGTTCTGAATGGCGCACTGAACTCTGGCATCTATAAAGTACATTTTAACATTGAAATAAAAGCATGTGACCAACTCACAGTTTTAACCTCTTCATACAGATATGTGTGGTTCAGCATAGAGTAATGAGGTGTGTTATTTCCAGGGTCATAGTGAGATTTTACACTCATTCACAGGTTCAGTACGTGACAGCTGTTGTATTTCAGACATAGCATCCGCACATGGACTGGCTAACCTCCAAATACACAAGCTAAATGCTAAATGGTGTCTTTCACAGCTGTCGACTAACACTTCCAGTAAACATGCGATTTCTGAGAGCAGATGCTCAGAGACTTTGTCAATGTTTATAGCTTATTTTGAAAATGAGCCCAAATGTGACATCATGTTTAGCTTAAATGCAATTTAGGGTCAGCAGATGAAAGGACACATTGGCATAATATCTGATAACTTTGCATGCTAACTGCTCCTGTGTTATCCAGAAATTAAACACAGAGACTAGAAAAACGTTTCAACAATAGATGTTGAAATAGTTGATTATGTAAGTTATGTAAGCACTGGCAGATTTGCGAGTGACCCACTACAACTCCAGCATTTCATATACAGTAACCCTAAAAAGTATGTGAACACTTTTGAACACACAAGTCACACTTTAAATGTCATTAAAATAGATCACAATATATCAAAGCAAGTGTCTTAAATGTGGCAGGATCATTTCACATCTTTTCAACTTCAATGTGTTTAAATCAGCTGATGTTTGAGTGACTTTTAGTGGATTTATGAAATTCATAAGCAGAGGAACCACAGGTGTATCACGTTAACAATATTCACTATAAACACAGAAAATTCTCCGTTCAACAATGCATCTACCAGTTTTGTAAAATGTAAAATAATAAATGACACTTACTTTGATATTTTATCTAATGCAATTCATTCAGGAATTAAGCGTACGAATACACGTCTTGTATGACTGCATAAAGATCACAATTTAAAATATTAGTAAGCATGGTATTGTGCAGAATCTGTCTGTTGTCACAGAATTTTAGTGATCCGGGTCACCGCTGAAATATGACATTTGAATTTAAGATTTTAGTACATTAATTTACATTTGATTGGGATCTTTAGACCCAATATGGCCAAGAGTGTTCTGTTTACAATGCGGAAATGAAGTCGTACTCAGATGTGTTATATATAGATGAGCTACTAATACCAAGACTATAATTAGCCTGCAACAAAACTGTGGATTGTCTTTAAATAAACCACATCTTACACTTATAAAACATACAAACTACACAGCATCTGCTTATAACTATATTAATTATAATTAATAAAAAATTTAATTTAAATATATATATATATATATATATATTAAAATAGAATTTATAATTATTATTTGAATATAATTTATTTTATTGTACATATAATATTAAAAACAAAATGATTGTGTATGTGCGTACATATTTATTCTATTTATATATATATATATATATATATATATATATATATATATACACACACACACACACACACACACACACACACACACACACACTAAAAAATGCTGGGTTGTTTTAACCCAACTTTGGGTCAAATATGGACAAACCAAGCCATTGGGTTAAATTTTTACATTACATTTTTTAACCAACTTTTGGGTTTGTAAATATTTGACCCAAAGTTGGGTTAAAACAACCCAGCATTTTTAGAGTGTTTATATATATATATCCCCTATATATATATATATATGTGTGTGCATGTTTTTCTATCCCGCTGGGGACTTTAACATGGGACTTGTGTCACCATGATGAAACAAGCTTAAAAAAATCATACAGAATTATTTTTTTTTTTAAATGTAAAAATGCAGAAAGTGTGTGTGTGCACTCTAAAAAATGTTGGATTGTTTCAACCCAAATTTGGGTCAAATATGAACAAACCCCAATGTTGGGTTAAAAATGTAATTTAAAAAAAATATAGTTGACATTGAAAGTAGAAGTTGGGTTAAAATGTGAAATTACATTTTTACCCAACAGTTGGGTTTGTAAATATTTTACCCAAATTTGGGTTCAATCAACCCAGCATTGTTTAGAGTGTGTGTGTGTGTGTGTGTGTGTTGGTTAGGTTTAGGGGTCGGGTTAGGTTAAGGGGAGGGAATATGAAGAGTTCAGATGCAAAAGCCTCTAAATGCCATTTGAAATTTTCTTCTTTAAAGATGATTTTAATCAAACTTGTATATTTAAGTTCAGTAATTTCACTTAAATGGCAATGATAATTACCTATTAATTGTTATTTAAATGAAATTACTGAACTTAAATATACAAGTTTGATAAAAATCATCATTAAAGAAGAAAATTTCAAATGGCATTTAGAGGCTTTTGCATCTGAACTCTTCATATACAGTTTGTAAAGTATAAAAACCATTACGTCTAGGCAAGTCCCCACAAAGATAGTGAACCAGACCGTGTGTGTGTGTGTGTTTGTCTAACGGATGAGGCGACAGTGAGATTAGCCTGGCCGGCTGCTTCCACACCCCGCGAGCCAATCCCAGGTGTTATCCCACGTGATGCTAGATAAAGCAGGCCGCATTAGTGCTAATCCCAGCCTGATCTTTGGAGTGTGTTCCTGCCCCCCTTCTGCCAACTATCTGCCCTATGGTGGACCCGACCGGTGCCAGGCCTTCACCCAAACAGCTGAAGTGAGCAAAGCCTTACGCGCCTGTTCTTTTCAATGAAGAGCGTAAAGTAGGTGTCACGCTTCATCAGAATTTATTACGGTATTAAGTGGCTTCACCTTTCACCGTGTGGTTGATGGCTCTGACACAATGCTGATGTGTTTTATAGAGTGTGTGAAAGACTCTAACTTTCTCAGAAAATGAGAAAGTTAAATTAATAAGAGTGTTCTTACACTACTAGAGTCTAGTTTCTAGATATGATAAGCAGTTTCGGACAAAATGTTCCTCTTTGTGAAAGTGATTCCAGAAAATCACTTACAACTGGAAGTTGTTTTTTGTTTTTGTAAGTCAAAAGTTTCAGTACATTTACTGGAAATTCCACATTAGCAGAAAATTTAGTGACAAAACTAACGTTTCCTGACTTTTCTCCATCAGTGGAAAGTCAAATTCAAACGGTGGGAAAGCGAGATCTTTTCCAGAGCTGATATAGACTTGCTCAGGAAACAGGTAGTTTGTCACACTTTATGTTCTCAAATCATTTGCAATTGCCAGTAGAAAACTTTGCTCACACACAGTCATATAAATTACAACTGGGCGTGTTGAAGTTGACAACAGCAAATGTGACTTTATGGGTGGGCGGTGCTGAACGTGCAAATCTTCACGTCTCACCACGTATGAATAATAACATATCATGGTAACTAAATCACAACATAGTTGGTTTTGGCACTACTATGTATACTACACAAAATGTAGTATGTATTAAAGGAGTAGTTCACTTTAAAAAAACTTTTGCTGATAATTTAGTCATCCAAGATGTCTATGTCTGTCTTTCTTCATTCGAAAAGAAATTAAGGTTTTTCTCCATATAATGGACTTCAATGGGGACCAAACGGTTCAAGGTCCAAATGAGAGTTTCAGTGCAGCTTTAAAGGGCTTTAAACGACACCAGACGATGAATAAGGGTCTTATCTAGCGAAACGATCCGTCATTTCAAAAATAAATACAAAAGTTTAAGTTTTATAAGCACAAATGCTCGCCTTGCTCTGTTCTGTGATGCGCGTTCGTGACTCTCCTGTTCAAATGAACGAATCTTTTTTCGAGTCATTTGGCGAAATGATTCTACTCCTTTAAATAACCTTGTGGCAATGTTTGTGTAATGCACTGAATTAACATGATAGACACAAACCAAAAGATCAAATTATGAAGAATAAGTCTGACATCAGAGCTAAAGTTTACATTATTAAAAACACATGAAAACAAAGATTTAAAACAGTAAGACAAACAAACGGACAATTGTGACTGTATGAGCCAACGTTGCAGATATACACACAAGTTGACTTCTATATTAATGCATTAAGTTGTCTGACAAACATGAGTTATACTACCGTTCGAAAGTTTGGGGTCAGTCAGAATGTTTTTTTTTTAATGAAATTAATACTTTCATACTTCATACTTACATAATACTTCAGCAAAGATGCATTAAATTGATCAAGTGACAGTTAAGACATTTATAATGTTATAAACCGATTTCCATTTCAAATAAATACTGTTAATAGAATAGAATAGAAATTTCTATTAACTCAAAGAAATCCGGTAAAAAAAAGTATCAGAATTAAAAAAAAAAAAACTCTTTCATAAACATTACTTTTATTTTTTTAACCCAAATTTGGGTCAAATATGGACAAACCAAAGTTGCTGCATGTGAAATTGCAGATATACACACAAGTTGACTTCTATATTAATGCATTAGGTTGTCTGACAAACATGAGTTATACTACCATTCGAAAGTTTGGGGTCAGTCAGTATGTTTGTTTTTTTTTAAATGAAATTAATACTTTTATTCAGCAAAGATGCATTAAATTGATCAAGTGACAGTAAAAAATATTTATAATGTTACACAAATTTCAAATAAATGCTGATCTTTAGAAATTTCTATTCATCAAAGAAATCCAGTGAAAAAAACAAGTATCAGAGTTTCAAAAAAAAAAAAAAAAAAAAAAAACTTAATTTTTTTTTTATAGACACCAGACTTTTGCAATCTAAAAAATGCTGGGTTGTTTCAACCCAAATATGGACAAACCCAAATGTTGGGTTAAAAATACAATTAAAATATTTACAGTTAAAAGTGAATATTGAAGTTGGGTTAAAATTTGAAATTACATTTTTGACCCAGAAATTGGGTTTGTACATATTTGACCCAAATTTGGGTTAAAATAACCCAGCATGTTTACAGTGTATGTAGACATATAGACATACAATATGATGCGCAGCTCCACCGTGGTGTTGACATGTCATCATACACCTTTACACACACACACACACACACACACACACACCATATGAGCCTTTATGTAGAGACAGCATGAGGCTGAAAGGAACGGCATCATTATCAACAAACAAACGTTTGTTTAGACAATATTGCATCCTGTCATACTTGTATCAATCTGATAATATCAGACTACTGCAATCAGATTACACAGACAGACACTCGAACTGACACGTCAACGTGTGATTTCCTGTTAAACAATCTGTCCTTGCCAAGTAGAGATAAGATGAGATAAGATGCGAGGTGACCAATACTGTGACGGATGAAAAGAAACAGACATTCACTCTCTTTCCAGGGAAAATGTTTGTTTTGCTTTCTTATGAAGACAGTTCTGACACGCTGGTTAATGCATTCCCCATTGAAGACCAACAGGCTTAAACATCACAGCCATCAAACATGATTTACTACATGCTAGTCAGTTGCGGCATCTGGACAAACGCATGTTTTACAAGAACCTAATATTTCAGCAGGGCCTAAAAACCTAAAAATTATGAAGGTAATAATAACAAAATGTTACATACCAGTGAAAATGTACAATCTTCTATTCCAATTTTGATTTCACAGCTAAAACTACTAGCCTTATTAATTTTAATAACTAATTTGAAACATTATTTTAAGTCAATAAAAACAAATAATCAGATTACATGCAATAGCACAAATAAATACGTGAAATAAACAGTGCTTTTTAGGTAGCATATAAAAATTGAATAAACTAGATCCGCTTGCGCTTTGGTCGACAAAGAAACAAAACTTCCTCACGCGACGCAAGCCATTTGAATGAATGGGTTTCAGAGCGCCACGCATGCCGCGTCCTGTTGAAAAAGCATGTGAAAGAAAACTACAAAGTTTGCTAGACCAAAAAGACCGATTAAAAAAATGTATGCCGTTAAAATGGGTTTGCGTTAACGCCTTTAATAACACGTATATATATTTCAATGAACTCAAAATTAATGCAATTAACAGGTAACTTTAAGTTTTTATAGTGTAAGCATTAGAGCTTGTGCAGCAAAATTATTTTAGTGTATTTTTTGTACATTTTAACACTTGTACATGTTCCTTAGTTTATGATTTAATCATAAAAGTATATCTATATAATTTAACAACTAAAACAACTTGTTGAATGTGCAACTACTGTTGAAGAGTGTAACAGTCTAAAATAAGGACTATTACATCACTAATGTTTTACTCAATCAATCAGATCACGGCCGTTTAAAATGGATGATGAGGTAACGCTTAATACACAGCAATTACATCATAACATAATTCATCAAACACACAGTTAATGTCAGACTCAATAATCAGCATGAAGTATGTCTCAAATGTAATTGTCCATTGCGTTCATAGTGGTCTGTGTAAATAAAGTTAATTAGCAGAACCCCACTGATGGTAACAATTCGCCTCAACAGGCCAATTAATCAAACACCCATCTCTGAAAACTCAAACTGTGGTTTGATTATTTGTACTGGAACTAAAGGACGATTAAAGCAGAAAGGCGAATAACCATTAGTGGGAATAACACATGGCGCATGAATCTAGAGAAAGTCTTTTGTCTTGACACATTTTGCTGCCTTGGGTTTCAAAATACACAAATCTCATGAAACCAATCAAGAAGGCCATATTTCTCCCCAAAATCGACGACAATTTAGCCTATTCTGAGGATCATAATGAATTTTCAAGTAACATTGGTTTCAGGAGAGTTTGGGTAGAAACTAGCTAGACATGTTTTCGTGACATTCATTTAAATAATGATCTATTTATTATCATTTGTTGGAAGTCCTAAGCGTTCAGACGTGCCAGATCTACTTGGTCAAGCGAAGAAAGTGACCAGAGTGATAATGCCGTTTCCAAAACACACAGCGGACGAGATAAACACACCAGAACACAAATCACAGCATGCTTTTTCAGAAAAGAAACTGAATTCCAGACTAAAAAAGGCATTCATTTCCTTATTAAAGATCAGTGTTGGGCATGTTACTTAAAAAAGGAAATTAGTAGTTACTTCTCACAAATAGTAACAGAGTTAGTTCATTAATTAGTTCAGTTCGTTAGTTAGTTCAGTAACCAACACTTTGTTACAAGATTTGTTATCACAACATATTTTCTTTTGTCCAAATCAACTTTATAATAATTTATTTAGTTGAGATAACTTATAATTTTGAGTTTCTGATGATTAAATGAATCTCCTTCATTGTATTAACTCACTTTTTCCAGTTCAATCAACTTAAAATTTTAAGATAACCTAGGTTACTCACTTTTTTAAGTTAAACCATCAATATTTTTTTACAGTGTAGTAATCACAACATTTTTTCCTTTGTCAAATCAACTTAAATAATTTATTTAGTTCAGATAACATATTATTTTGAGTTTCTGATGATTAAATCATTCTCCTTCATTGTATTAACTCACTTTTTCCAGTTCAATGAACTTAAAATTTTAAGGCAACCAGGTTACTTACTTTTTTTTAAGTTAAACCAACAATAATTTTTTTTTACAGTGAAGTTAAATCATTATAAAAGTAAATAATTACAAGGGAAAGTAACTATTGTGTTACTTTTTTCCCATTCATTACAAAAATTAATAAATAATAATAAAAAATATACATACACTCTTTGTAATGCCAATTAAAATGATAAAACTGTCACACAACTTCACAACTGGTAAACAAAATATTTTCTTCCACACAAAAGTAAACGTAAAAGTACAAAAGAACGTTCCCTGCAGGTTATTTTTTTTATTTTATTTCTATAACTATGTAAATTAATTAAAACGTAGCAGATGACGCTACAGATAGAGGGCCATTTTATTTTTCCCCAAATTCCTTTTTTCCGTTTTCATTTTTGGGAATTTTTTTTTTTTTTTTTTTACCCTTGACTGTTATTTTAGTCAAACATTTTTTTTTTTTTTTTATGCCAAATTTTCATTATTTCATTTTTTTTTTTTTAATGATGATTCTCATTACATTTTCATTTATATAATATATATTTGACATATATATATATATATACACACACATACATACATAATATATATATATATATATATATATACATACATAATATATATATATAATTTATATAATATATAAAGAATATATATATATATATAAATTCTTAAAAAAAAGTATCACAATAATGTGAATGTCTTTGTAGAACTGATAAAAACAAAAACAAGTCTTAAAAATAAGCTTCATCTATAGTTTATATTCATAGATAATTAATTTCGTCATAGCTCCATCTTGCAGAGCATTAGGATTATATTTCCGTCTATTGAATTTAGTGTAAAGTTTGAACCAGACATGAATCACTCTGATGTGATAATCACTCATGAAAATATTTGTGCTCAATATAAAAAGCAAACAATTACACCATTTCTACACCTCAGACACACACATTAACCCTAGACTTGACAGCCAAACCCCCATTAACCCAATAAGACCACCATACTGTCAATCTGGCGAAACACTTCCAGCATATACGGTCTGGATTTGTCCTTAAATGTTACTCATCTGCCATTTCCTGACCTGGGGAAGAGTTTTCCCCCTTTCCTCCTACTCTGGAGAAAACAGTAACTAGTAATAACAAAGTGGGACTTTTCAATCAGTGCTTTCAACTGTAAAAACAACAGAGATTCCCAGCAGGAAAAGAATGCAGTCTTTTGAGAGAATGAAGGGAAAGTATGTGCACACATGCAGGCATAGATTAAGGTGTATTGCTAAACAAACAAACAAAACCCAACAGATATATGCAAAACTTTGAAGAAAGCACTTCATCGTTGTTATCATCACCTAATGCAAAAAACTAGATCCATCTCACCCTGTGTAATCTCAACAACTACTGAAGGTCTGTTTACCATCCCAAATCTGCCTGCATTGAATGGACCATCTCGACAAACAAAGATTCCCCCTCAGGAAACGTAAGACTAATTGTTTGGACTTGCATGTGAACAATGATATCGGATCTCCACCCAGGTGGATGTTATGAAGGACGCGCCTTCATAAAGATGAGGAATCAATTGGGAAAAGGACACAATGCATAGAAACATTCATGACTTGAAAGAGAGAACCTCTATTCATACACACACAGCACATCTGTGTGACCATTCAAAACTGAACAGTAATTCTTTAGATTGTATTCTTACAGTATAATTAGGGGTTATTAAAAACACTCTGTCTATGCCAAGTATGCGGTTGAAGCCAATATATAAAAGGTAAAGTCCCTAAAAGGAATAGTTGACCCAAAGTTTTCGTTATCATCTGTTCTAACACTTTTTGTCTTTAACACAGACAAGAAACATGGAGTGTTATTTATATCGCCATGTTCTGAAAATAAAAATAAAAAGCAGTATAAAAATAGTCCTTTAGATGGATGGCAGCCCTAAGTTTGCTCCAAAACGTCCTTTGTTTTGGGTCACATGACCGATAGTGATGCAACCCGTACAAAACAAAGCAAAATAGATTATAATAGTTAATAATGACTTAAATATACTGATAAATATTCCATATATATATATACACACACACACACACATACAAATTCTATACCGTTTGGTCTAAATGAAAAAATAAAACACTAAATTTTTTTAAATGAAACAAGCAAATTTAGAAATCACTATATATTCATTTTAAGATTTGCTAAAGATAGCATTTAACACTTAATGTAGTAATTTTAAAGATTAAATGTAAATAAGCGTTAGATGACAGCAAATGTAATCTAAATATAGAATGAGCATGCAATATTAAATATCAAAAACCAATCTAAACATATGCAATCTGCCATAGTTAAATATCAGTGTGAATTTTTTCGAAGACTTTTTATATATATATATATATATATATGACTTTTGTATTTTATATATATATATATATATATATATAATACAAGTCATATATATATATATATATAGCAAAAGATATAAATATATATATATATATATATATATAAAATAAGATATAAAAAGATATACTGTATATGCAATATATATTTGCATATATATATATGTGCAAAAGTCATACAAACTACTCTTACAGTGTTTTTATGTTGTCTTTATAAGTATAAATCACCATCCACTTTTGTTGCATGCAAAGGTTTCGACATTATAAGACAAAATGACAAGATGACAAACTGTGTAATTTGAGTGAACTATTCCTTTAATACCATGCATTTTTTTGTACACTATGCTCAGGAACACTTTTACAGTTCATATACTGCTGTCAATAAATGTTAAGAAAGCCACATACTTCAAAGATGGATAAAAAGCCAGTCTGAGCAATGGTTATTATAGTAATCAAATTTTAAAAAAATGACAAAAATACATCAAATAAATATAATATAATAAAAAAACAAAACAAATAATATTAAAACAGAATATATATACACAACCAGATGCATTTACACATGTCCAGTTTCGTCTGGAATGTGGCCAAGACTACCTCCTGATGTGGTTTGAGTGATCGGAGTTTCGGAGGGCATTTACACCTTTTAAGATCGGATACAGAAAACGTATGAAGTGATTTCAGAGCATCCGTTAACTGAATTAACTGAGAATCTCACCTGAAAATCCAATAACATCAGGAATTGTCATTCAAGCAGCTGATTTCTCTATTAGGCTATGCATTATATGCATTCATCAGATATTTAATTCCTCTCTATTTATTTGTATTGTAAGAAAAAGAGCTTTCCGGACACTACAAAATAATTGATTTCGTGTAACATAGAAAAAAAGTAGATCAAATGGGTTTAGAATTACACAAGAAAATCTAATATGAACATTCCAGTGTTATATATGAACAATAATATGAATAATTCCAGTGTTAAATCTTGTAATATAATATGAACATTCCAGTGTTAAATCTTGTATAAAACATATTTAGGCCTAATTACAAACTACCTGCGAGGTTATTTACCTTTGGTAGAATTCAAATGAACCATTTTAATCTAGATTAATTTCAAAATTAATCTAGATTAAAAAAATGAATCTATGCCCACCTCTAATATATATATATATATATGAAGAGTTCAGATGCAAAAGCCTCTAAGTGCCATTTGAAATTTTCTTCTTTAATGATGATTTTTATCAAACTTGTATATTTAAGTTCAGTAATTTCACTTAAATGGCAATGATAATTACCTATTAATTGTTATTTAAGTGAAATTACTGAACTTAAATATACAAGTTTGATAAAAATCATCATTAAAGATGAAAATTTCAAATGGCATTTAGAGGCTTGCATCTGAACTCTTCATATATATATATATCAAAAAAAGTTAATCAACGTTGTCCAAACACAAGAATACAATGTCCTACACTGTATATATAAAATCCAAAACATTAATAAAAACTATAAGTCACTTAAACAACATGAGTGAGATGAGTTGGCTAATAATGAGGCTGTTTTAACATCTGTTTTTCAGAGTTTCAATGCTCCACGCTGCTCTAAGATGAGGGTATGGAAAGAGGTCATCGCCTTCATCCTGTTTGGTGCCTCGTTTTTCCTCCTGCTTATGAGAACCACGTTACATGTCGGGCCACGTTACCCAACGGCCTTAAAGATTTCTTCAGGCTATTCCTCACATCCACCAGCCTCAGCACTTGAATCCCCACCGTCATCATCCTCATCTTCAGGATCATCAACCTCAGAGAGGAAGCCAGCGCCGCGACGAGCGGTCCGAGCCACGGAGGACATGGGCACCTTTCTCTCCGAGTGTAAGAGAAACCTTTTTTGGTTTTCCTAGTGTGGATTAGGTGCCGTTGACGTAGACATGACAGGAAGGATTTAAAGTCATTCTTCAGTCGCCTTTGTGTTTATACTACATGCTCAGTCACACAAAACCTCGTATATCATCAGTTCACAGTTACCACACACACACACAGCGTCTGTCAGCTCACTTGAGGTGAAACACCGTTTCAGTCAATCTCATGTTAAAAGAGTAGTTCACTTTTAAAAAAACTTTTGCTGATAATTTACTCGCCCCCATGTCATCCAAGATGTCCATGTCTTTCTTTCTTCAGTCGAAAAGAAATTAAGGTTTTTGATGAAAACATTCCAGGATTTTCTCCATATAATGGACTTCAATGGGGTCCAAAAACGGTTCAAGGTCCAAATGAGAGTTTCAGTGCGGCTTCAAAGGGCTTTAAACGACACCAGACGATGAATAAGGGTCTTATCTAGTGAAACGAGCTGTCATTTAAGTTTTATAAGCTAAAATGGTCGCCTTGCTCTGTTCTGTGATGTGCGTTCGTGACTCTCCTGTTCGAACTCGTTCATCAAAATGAACAAATCATTTTTCGAGTCATTTGGTTGAACTTCCGGGAGACTTGGGATGTCTGATATGTACACAACGCACACATACACTGCATATCAAATCTCCCGCCTTTTTGAAACAGTTACGTATTTTCCTCTGTCGCAAACCTCAACTCTGCGCATGCGTCAGTGGAACCAGACGATAGGTAGGGTTGGGTATCGTTTGAATTTGAACGATTCCGATTCCAATTCCTTGTTTCGATTCCGGTTCCTAACGATTCTCGATTCAGATTCTTTTAAGAGGCAGGGTCAAAAAAGTTTAGCTAACCTTGCTAACCAACGGCCTTTCTGAAGGAAATAATCCTTCTGTAAAAATACTCCTTTGTCACAAATTTTGCATTTTGCCGAGATTTCGTTATTTTTAGAAAAGTGAAGCCACACTTTGGATCGCCGACGTAAGCTACTCATGTTCGACTCGCGTGGTTATGCCAACACTTCCGGTAGACGCTTCTTCGTTGGTGTTGTTCAGCGGTTTCTTCTTCCGCTCGCCGGACTGTGAATATCGAAACTAGGAATCGAAATTTGAACATTTTTGAACGATTCCGGGAAAAACGAAAAGTTAGTCTCGGTTCCAATCGATACTCGATTCTCGATACCCAACCCTAACGATAGGCTTAAAGGGTTAGTTCACCCAAAAATGAAAATTCTGTCAGTATTTACTCGCCCTCATGTTGTTCCAACCCCGTAAGACCTTCGTTCATCTTCGCAACACAAATTAAGATATTTAAGATATTAAGATCACTCCTGCATACTAGTCCATAGGCTTCTTGAGGGACTGGCTCTTGCTGGCATCGAAAAGTCATCGTTAAAATAGTCCAAGTGACTACAGGGGCTCAATCTTAAGTTTATCAAACGACGAGAATACTTTTTGTGCGGAAAAAACAACAAAAATAACGACTTTATTTCAACTATTCGTTTATTTCTCCCTCTGCCTCGAGTCAGGTTACTAGTTTAACAGCGCATGATCTGTTATTGTACGTCACACGCATCACACACATGACCAGCGTCGGCCAATAGTGAGCCTACGTGTGACGTAGCTTTACGCAATCACACTACGCTAACTGACTACAGGCCCATGGAGAAGGAAGTGAATAGTTGAAATAAAGTCGTTATTTTTGTTTGTTTTTGCGCACAAAATGTATTCGCGTCGTTTGATAAACTTATGATCGAGCCACTGTAGTCACTTGGACTATTTTAACGATGTCTTTAATGACTTTTAGATGCCATCAAGTGTCATTCCCTCAAGAAGCCTATGGACTAGTATGCAGGAGTGATCTTAATATCTTAAATATCTTAATTTGTGTTTCGAAGATGAACGAAGGTCTTGCGGGGTTGAAACAACATGAGGGTGAGTAAATACTGACAGAATTTTCATTTTTGGGTGAACTAATCCTTTAAATGTTTCCCGGCTTGACTGTTAAAAGCAGACGATTGGCTGTCCAGCGGGAGGGGCGGGACCTATGCATACAACCGCCATCTTTGGTGTTACAGGTTTTCCCTATATAGTTGTATTAAGGATTGAGGAAGTGGCATGTCTCTATATAAATAGTCTCTGGCATAAGTGAACACACCCATGCTAAAGTTGACTAAGAACAGGAATAAAAAAAAAAAATCAAAAAAAAAATCAACCTTTTGGAAATTGATCTTAATCCCTTAATTAAAAAAAAAAAGAGGCAGCTATAACTGAAATACAACCATGTGTGCAATTACACGCGAAAGGAATTTTCCTAAAACACATCCAGACAAGCAGACCTATTCTTATCTTACACATAGGACAGGTTTTCTAAACCTAGTACACATTTTGTATCTTTCTCTTATCTGACACACCCCTCTTGGTGTCTCTAAAGACGTAATAATGACTTAAAATCAGGCGTTTAATTAGAGACATACAAAACGTGTAGTGTTAGGACCATAGGAACTATTGACATGGAGTATCGAAAGGTCAGTAAAAAAAATGCTCTAAACCCATATTAAAGATGGACGTAATCCTACTTTACAACCTTGACCATTATAGAGATTTAAAGCTGGTGAATCCGAGACAAAATGTGCAGGTCAAGCCCTTTGAGCACTTAAAGGGTTGGTTCACCCAAAAATGAAAATGATGTCATTAAAGACTCCCTCATGCCGTCCCAAGCACGTCAGACCTCTTTAGTTTAAGATATTTTAGATTTAATCCGAGAGCTTTCTGTCCCTCCATTGGAAATGTGTGTACGGTATACTGTCCTTGTCCAGAAAGGAAATAAAGACCTCATCAAAGTAGTCATGTGACATCAGTGGGTTAGTTACAATGTTTTGAAGCATTGAAAATACATTTTGGTCCAAAAATAACAAAAACTCTGTAGTGTTCTGTAGTGGATCCGCGTTCAGTTTTTTAGCATGAATTAATTTCATGAATTTAGCTAAATTCTGATTGGTAAACATCTTTTTTTTTGCATACAGATGAGAATGTTAAAGAGATTAAATAATGATTTTATATGGCAGCTTTTAGCAATTTAGAAATTACTCAAGCTTCTATCGAACTGTAATTGTATTGCAATTGTGATAAGTTGCACAGCCCAATCCTAAACAGCAATGAGTTTAAATGGAGAGCTAAAGCTGGTTACAGACTGCAATTCTACACACTGTAAAAAAAATATATATATTTTCAAGATTTGTTATCACAACATTTTTTTTTTGTCAAATCAACTTAAATAATTTATTTAGTTGAGAACTTATTATTTTGAGTTTCTGATGATTAAATTAATCTCCTTCATTATATTAACTCACTTTTTCCAGTTCAATCAACTTAAAATTTTAAGGCAACCAGCTTTTTTAAGTTAAACCAACAATATTTTCTTACAGTGCAGATGCGTCGAGTATAATTAATCTCACGCGTCTCCTTTAGAGTCATATTAAACATTTCAAATTCTTAACTATAAAAGCCAAACTTTCTGCCTATTTACATTCATTTTATAGTTCTATAGACCACATCTATACCAGGGTATAGATCCCGTAAAAATGAAATTAGACGCAGATGAAAATAAAAAGAAAGTACAAAAGATATACAAAGTCCTATATATTAACTCCAGAGCTCAACAATCAGGATTTTGTTTCTGGCCAGAAAACCATAAATTCAAAAATACATTTTTCCTTGAAAACAAAAATATATAATGCGAAACATTAGTTTGGTTTGTAGTTTAACACATTCTTAATGATGCTTTCCAGTCATTTTAACTGCTTCAATGCAAGCCAGCTAGAATGTTTGAGTTTGCAATAAAAATGTATGTAAAATATAATATATACCGGTAATAAAAAATGTTCAATAACTGATTCGAAACACACTTTCACACGGACCTACTGATGAGCCTATTGAATGAACTACTTGTTTAAACCCAACAGCCTTCTTCAGCCTTGTTTTCATTTGTGTCAAATTAAATATGCTTTCCATCCTCAATAAGGTCTATAATCTTACAGTATTTCAACAACTGGCTCATTTTACCTCTAAGGAATTTTAGTAAAAACATCTAAGACAGTTATACTTCACGCAAACACTACTAAGGTCTAAAACACACTTTATGCAAGCACAAGTTACCACAAGATTGACTATAGCGAGAATTAGCAAAGACAGGTGAAACAATTTGAAGAGAATCTTAATAGTTATTGTTAGCATATTTATAGTTACTGTAGTTCCCCATATAGAGCTGTTGAGTTTGTAGGCAAAACCCAGAAGAGAATTGGCAGTTTAATGAGTTCCCTCAAGACGTTCCTGTGTTTTCATTTGAGTAAAATAAATTCTGAGGCTAACAAAAAGAGACTTTCACATTTTGTTCCACAACAACACACTGTAAATTACACAGTCAGACTCAAACATGAATTTGTTAATTTGCTGCATTTTTTGAAAAAACTTAAGTAGTTTGTAAATTGCTACATATCCTGTAGTTCTTACATCACTTTTAAAAGAAAAAATTCTAAATAGAACATTAAAGTGTTCCGTCAGTCACTTCATATATAGAACCTTTCCATCATGTCATCATTTTATGAATTTATTTAGAATAAATCTAGATAAAATATCCATTTAATTAAATTTATTCTAGATTTAATCTAGAATAAATCTAGTTTTAATTAATTAATTACATTTTATGAATTAAGCAGCTCAATAACATACTTTACACTCGTAGAAAAAAGGGTTCATTGGGGTTCTATATATGTAGCATAGGGTTCTTTACTCAACTCAAAAGAACCTTTTATAGTAAAAAAAGGTTCTATAATGACAAGAACGAACCCTTTTGGCACAAAGGTTCTTTATAGGCTATTACTCATTCATATATTACATTATACTGCAACATTTTGAGGTTGTAATTAGATTATTGTTTATTAAACTGTTAATATCACATTTAATCATGCTGATTTTTGGAGGAGAAACTGAAATGGCTCTTTGTGTGATATTGATTAACTACATAAAATTATATAAATATAATCGACATATCTTGTATTTTGTGATCATTCACATGCATTCATAAATACATTTTAGGGTCTTGATGTTTGTCAATAATATGAAATATTTAATCCGAAAAGGACAAAACAAATGATAATGAATGAACCCATAAGGTTCCAAATAGAACCTTTTTTGTCGTTCCAAAGAACCTTAAAGGGTTCTTATTACTGAACCTTATCTGTATAGAACCTTTTAGGGGTTCCAATCCAAATACATAGCGCTGATAGAACCTTTTAAGGTTCTATATAGAACCAGTGTATTATTAGAAATAATTTGAAATCACCCATTAAACATTTCTTCGTATTTAGAACCTTTCTGGCATAAAATGTTCTTTAAATTCGAATCAAGAACCCTAGTTCTGTATAGAACCCCATTGAACCTTTTTTTTTGCGACAACTTGTTAGCAAAAAAAAAAAAACAGACAAAGAGTGGCTTCAAAATTCACATTTGAAACCTAATAGTGTATAATTTATGTCGTCGAACAAAAACCGTGATAGTAATGAACCTTACTTTACTCATAAATCCAAAACCGCTATTCTAAAAAGAAAAATCCCACAATAAACTCCAGAGGGAACTGAAGGTAAATTATCCAAGCTCTGGTTTAATGACACAGACATTCGAAGGTAACTCAATCGCCCCTTGAGAACTGAGGTTTGTTTCCGCCACAGAAACACAAAGTATGTTTAATGGCTCATTAGCAAAAATCTGGAAAGCATACATTGATGTGAAGTACGTTTCTGGCCTAAGAACTCAATTGAGTCTCTTGAATTATATTATGGAAGAGCAAACATTAACATTCTCCTCTGGGTGTTTTTCCTCCTCTAGTCTCGTACCTCTTCCAAAGCTTCACCGAGGGCGAGTTGAAGAAGGTGATTGCGACTCTGGTGGACCGAAAGGAAAGGAGGATGAGAACCGAGACGGGACGGAGAACCAAACGAGCACGGAAAGGCCCAAAACCGTGCTCTCTGCATGAGGTCGAGCTCACGGTGAGCGAGCTTGGGCTCGGGTACGAAAGCGACGAGACAGTGCGCTTCAGATACTGCAGTGGGAAGTGCATCCATGAGAGACGCAACTATGACTTTGTAATGGAGCACATGCAGTTAAATAACGGCTCCAGTGAAAAAGGCCGGCGTGGACGGGAAAACGGGAAAAAAGACAAGGCGCGCTACACTCCTTGTTGTCGGCCTACGAGGTTCGAGAAGAAAATGTCTTTCTTTGACAACAAGGACAGATTCTACACAATCCAGAACGTGTCTGCGAGAGCGTGCGGTTGCGTATGACATTCGGGGAGCTGTGGAAACTTCAGGGAGTGTGTCTATACGTTTCCCTTAGAAATACCCAAAAATGATTCAGAACTCCATAGGAGCTTTGGAAAGGGCGACCGTGTGACACGCTATCCGAGAACGAGAAACAAAAAGATGCCGTCCGGAACGCCACCATGGAAAGAATCAAAGGTACAGAAAAGTGATGCATGAAACACAAAAGAAAAGGCCTGAATTGTCTAAAGCCAACTGTGGAAAGTTCGTCACAGGAAAAAACGCTTTACCTGAAGGGGGGTGCGTAATGTTTTATGTAAGTGTCATTCGCTCACTTATGACATTTTTAATGCAAATATGACATTATTTGAGATGTCTTTCTCATGACAACTTGACATTACTAAGACAATCATAAACATGACATAGCAGATTAATGATCAAACTTAAGAAACCATTTAACATTTATAACATTTTAACGACAAATTGAATTTGTACCACTGTAGTTGAGGTCACGAAAAATATTCATGACACAGTTATAATGGCCTCATGACAGCCAATGTCAAAGCCAATGACAGTCTAATGTAATGTTAAAGGTACAATATGCAAGATTGTTTCGCCACCAGGGGTCGCTAACCTCTTAAAATAACAAAGGCGTATATTAATGACGTATATTCCGCATTAAGCAGAATTATGAATCTTGTCGTCAAGCTGATGGATCTTTTGTGGATGAGTGAATACATTGATGTTTTTAATATGACTGTGGTGTGAAGCAGGGTGCGATGGCGCTGGTATAACTGTATAATCATTATTATTATATATACATATATATATATATATATATATATATATATATATATATATATATATATATATTAGGGCTGTGCAAAAATTAATTGCGATTAATCGCATCCAAAATAAAAGTCTGTGTTTACATAATATATTTGTATGTGCTGTATATAATTATTTTGTATATATAAATACACACACATGCATGTATATATTTAAAGAAAATGTGTTATTCATATATAAAATATTTATATTTATATAATATAGATTATGTATTTATATATATATATATATATATATATATATATATATACAGAATTTAAGCGCAAATAATTCATAAATCTATACATGCTTGCATAGGTATTTATATATACAAAATAATTATATACAGCACACACAAATATATTATGTAAACACAGACTTTTATTTTGGATGCGATTAATCGCAATTAATTTTTGCACAGCCCCAATATATATATATATATATATATATATATATATATATATATATATATATATATATATATATATATATATAAAAACACACACACATGCTTGTATATATTTAAGAAATATTTTCATGTATATACTGTATATAGATTTATATATCATTTATATTATGTATAAATATGAATATTTTATATATAAATATTTTTTTTCTTAAATATTCATGCATGTGTGTGTATTTATATACAGTATATATCCAAAATAATTATACACAGTGCACCCATATATATTATGTAAACACAAACTTTTATTTTGGATGCGATTAATCACGATTAATTGTTTGACAGCCCTAGATTTTTGGATATTTTACTGCAAAAATCCTGCATATTGTACCTTTAACCTATAAAGCTAAGTGGTTTCTTAAGGTTGATCATTACTCTGCTATGTCATGTTTATGATGTATTGGTTTGTCAATATGCCATAACAAAGACATCTCAAACAATGTCATATTTGCATTAAAAATGTCATAATTGAGCGAATGACACTTAATGACAGTTGTCATACACATGCATAAAACCTCCTTCATATTTATGGCATGTGTTCTGTCATGATTATGAAGGCGTCACGTCAGTCTTATGCACACCCCTTCAAAAGTTTTGTTTCTGCCTTTTCAGTGGACACTGGCACTTATGATTAGTGCAGGGCACTGGACTTTAACTAAAGGTGGATCGTTGGTTTAATCAATGGGCCCGAAAGCTGGCGGGAGACTCATTTTGCCTTCCACTGGATTTTCTGCAGAAGAACAAGTACAAATATAATAGTATTTATCCGAAGATATATATATATATATAAATGGTAGAGGGCTACAGCGACAACTGTACGCTGCTCGCTTTTGTTACGAATCTGAATACTGAAGTATGAAGTGCAACACAGCTGTGAAAACTACCTCATTTCTTTCTTCGTTTCTTTTATGTTTGTTTTCTTAGAAGAATGTACATGCAATGAATCTTGTTCTACCGCACCCACTTCCTGGGATTACATTAGTCAGAAATATGAATCAGAGGTATACATGTGGAAAAATGCTTCTCTAATGAAAGTCTTCAAGGATAGAAATTACCTAAAACAACATTGTCACTTGAAACGTATAAGCACACTATACATCAAGCCCTGAAAATTTGACCTTAAAGCCTTGCCAAAGCACGTCTGATCATATCCCACTTTCCCTCGTCTTTGAGACAATGTATACCCAAATATTTAGATTTAAAGTAGGAATAGGCCACCCATTTCCAAAATCCAGTAGGAAAAAGTACAACTTCAAATGTTTTCCCAAAGGTGTCGACCCTCAAAGACCTTAAAAGTTCATTTTTCTCATGAACATGTTCATGTTTACATTCTTCTAGACAATGATCAACTTGAGATACATTGTCTTTTGGAAAGTACTTCCAGATTTAGACTTTTTCGACAGCAAACGTATACATTTATTATTCAAGTAATTGTAACCTTTATTTATAAAGATGGAACATTTAACTCTTAAAAAAAAGGTTCTTCGATGATTCTTTGTAGCACTTTACATTAAACAAAGACCTGTCCTCTTAAAAGGATAGTTCACCCAAAAATGAAATTGAAAGTCGTTCCAAAACTGTAAGACTTTCGTTCATCTTCAGAACAGAAATGAAGATATTTTTGATGAAATCTGAGCTTTCTGTCTCTCCATTAACAGCTACGCAACTACCACTTTGACGCTTCAAAAAGTTCATAAAAAGATCGTAAACTGAGCCATAGTTGAGCATTGAACGGTTTAGTCCAAATTTTCTGATGAGACACAATCGCTTTATGTGATTCACAGATTTCAATTAGGCTTTTATTCACTCATAAATATTCATCAACGCAAACATCAGTTGTGGTAAACAGAAGCTCAATCATGTTCGCTTGATGTGCAAGAACAAATGTGTTACGCATCACGTTTGAGCTTCTGTTTATGTTCGCTGATCAATATGTGAATAACAGCCTAAATTCAATCTGTTCATCATATAAAGCAATCAATTCATATGGATTAGTTTTACGATCTCTTTATGAACTTTTTGAAGCGTCAAAGTGGTAGTCGCGTAGATGTCAATGGAGGGACAAAAAGCTTTCAGATTTGATCAAAAATATCTTCATTTGTGTTGTAAAGATGAACTTACTTTGTAACAACATAAAGGTGAGTGATTAATGACAGAATAGATTTTTTTAGGTGAACTGTCCCTTTAAAAAGTCCCTTTTTCTTTGGTGATGAAATAAAATTCTTGATTATTCAGAACAACGTATTTGTTTCTGGCTTATAAAGCACCAGTACGTAACGTTAAATTTTACAAAACCAGTCAAGAACATGTGTAGGTCATTGAAACTCAAAAGACAAAAAAATATATATTTTACATGAAGTGATGAGTTTTTCATTGCACTCATTCGCATTACAGTAAGGCAAAAAGAAATGCATTATTATTTCAACTATTTATACATTTTGCATGATTTGTACCACCTCTAATTTATGCAGATTTAAATAAAAAAATACTATATTGCAGTAACAAAAATAATGAAAAGATAATAATCAGTAATTGTACGATAATGAGAATTTGCTGGCAAAATGTGCATTTTTTTTTTGTTTTGTTTTTTTATTTTCTTAACAAAAATTCATATTTACTTTTGATTTTTTTGGGTGAAATGTGACCTGGACAAATTTTTAATGAGATCCATGTTTTCCTAAAGCTACCAATTACCTAAAAGTGTTTTATGACACCAGGCTGAAAACCCCTTTGAACCTTTATTTTTAAGAGTATAGATGTTTCACCCTTTCATTAGAAAACGTCCTTTCGGTACTGGACTAATCACAGAGTATGAAATCTGTCAAACACAATTAATAGATAATTGCATGTGTGAAGATGAACTGATGGTGGAGTTGACAGATCTAAGCTGTTCAGACATACAGGATTAAGCGTTAAGTTTAGCCTTGTCCTTTCAGAAACATATTGTAAAAGTGCAGCCAGTCTTCTTAAAGCTACATTACAATTAAATCCCTGTATATATCACACCGTATCCCAAGCTTCAACCTCAGTCAGAAACACAAAACGAATCTGGTTTGTATACAAAGTGCAAAGAACAATCTGATATGGGCTAGTTGAATTTGGTCTGAGTCAAATGAGGCACAATCCCCAAAACGACGACGACGACTTTGTCCTTGTTGTTCTTTCTCACCGAAAAAGACTGGTCTAATTGAATAACACTGAAGTAATTAAGGACAAAACTACAAATGAGATTGGAGTCACGCCGGGATCCATCAAGCCCTAAACACGTCTTTCCTTCAAAGCTAATGGAATTACTGTAAAAACAAGGTAACAGCTAACGGAGCATGCAGTCATTTTACATAGATCAATTCTATTTCAATTCAAGTGGAAATTTTTCCTTTTTTATTTTCATTAATATATTTGAATTGCAAATTAAAACAAATCTTCTGAATGAAAATGAAATTGACACACACGGAGACTTTTAAATTTTAAACAATACGTACATCCTGCCCTGTGGAAATATCTACGGTAGACGAGAAAATATGTCATTAATTTGGTTTTTGAAATTTAGGGCAGCTTGCCAATGCAACCCAAGCTTGCTAATTGGATACAGAACGTGATCACTTGTTTCGACCAGGCTGCATCAGTGTTGTCTATGCAAATAAAAATTCTTATTTTATAAAAATGCATGTACGGAAATGAAATAGATCCAAAGTTATCGTCCTCCTCTGAAAAAAAGATAATGCAAAAAGGACAAGGGGTTCAGTGACTCTACTTTTGTCCATTTATATTGGAGTGGAGTACTTCAGTGTCTGTATTTGTGTGTAAAAATGAGTTGAAAGTGCGGCAGTATTACAGGAATGCAAATGTGTGTGTGTGTGTGTGTGCATGTGTGTTACATTTCCCATGTCAACTAATCATGATCAGCATTTGGGAGTGTTGGATTTTTCATGTCGATGCAGTGCATCTGTATTGTGGATAAACCATATTTATTGCAAAATGCTTTACATTTATATTTAGATATTTCAGGAGGGAGACAGAAACTTATTTATTATTGTACAATTGTGCCAAATGGAATTTCTAAAGTCAGCTGAATAAACATACCCAGCTTACAACAACAAAGTTGCTTATTTGTCTTGAATTTCTAAATTCGCTTTCCTGTTTATGCTCATGTGTAGACAGAATATTTACAACGCCGCAACTTCAGGGCACAAACAGAAGAATTCAATTCTGGTGGGAGAGATCTTGTTTATGAGCTTTGATGTGTAAGCTATTGGGGTGATGCAAGGACGATAAAAAAAAAAACAAGAACAGAAATAAGAAGATGACGAAGATGACTCATAAACGTCAAAGTGAAAACAGATTCTACAAAGTGCCCTAAAATAAACAGAATTAAAATCTATTATAACTAAGCATTCACCGCCTTTAATATGAAACACCTGTATCATCAGCCAATTGGGTTTCCAGGTCACATAAATAGTAGATCACTTGTGTAGTCTAGTCTATAATAACACCTCAATCTGGAAGTTCAAGCTTTTTAGTGAGGCAGTCCAAGTACTGTAGCTGACCTTACACCATTAAGAAAAAAACATCACTCCAAGCAACTACTTAAAAAGCATAAAGAAGGTTAAACGGATAGCAGAAGATTTCCAAAGCTCTGAATATCCCTTGAAGTAAAGTTAGTTAAATCAATAATAGAGCCAGACCGATATATCGGCCGGCCGATATTATCGGCCGATATTAGGCATTTTCCATAATATCGGTATCAGCAGTTATAATGGCCGATAAATGAATATTTAAAAAATAAAATAAAACACGCTTCAATCATCTCTTCTTGGCCTGTTATATTGAAAATGTATGTTTGATGTATGACGTTATCTATTGCTAAATTATGGCTCATCATAGACTAGCTAACCACAAAGCTAGCTAATGCCACTATCATCAGTGGAAGACCGCTAACGTTAACATTAATGAGCTTAGAAACCACAATGAACTTTTTCTGCCTAATTAAAGTAATGATTACTGTATTTATAACTAGCATATCTCTAGTTACAGTCCCTGCATTGTAAAATGTAAGTTATACTTGCGAGGAGTGAACATTTAGACATAGAGAAAAAGTATCAAATGTATCTTGTGCAGAAAAGTTAGCTTTTCTTTTACATGCGTGTGAAATCCAACAATATTTAATAAAAAAAAAAAAATATCGGCCGATATATTGGAATATCGGATTTTAAAACCCAAAAGTATTTGTATCGGCATCGGCCTTCAAAATCCTTTATCGGTCGGGCTCTAATCAATAAATAAGAAATGTAAACTGGAAATCCACCAAGAAATCAATGACAACTGGACGTCCTGGAATCTGAGGATTGATGATGAAACCAGTGTTGTAGTACTCGAGACTCGGACTCGTCTCGGACTCGGTCTCGAGACCATATTTTAATGGTCTTGGTCTTGTCATGGACTCGTGTCCATTTGGACTCGGAATTGACTCGTACTCGAACATTTTTTTTTTTAGGACTCCCGAGTCCACTCGAGTTCAATTAAAAATATTTTTCATGATTATTAATGTATGTTAATAAAATATTTCTTTAAATTGATTGACACGCCCAGTGATTGGTGATTTTCTAGTGCGCAACTGCGCATGACAAATTGTAATAAAATTACTTTTAACACCACCTACTATGTGGCCTTTTTACCCTAAACTGATCATATTTTTTAAACTCTAAGTAAATTCAGTAAAAAAAAAAAAAAAAGGATTTCTCTAAGTAAATAAAAGTAAATTAGGTAATCAACCCTCACTGGTCTCGGTCTCGACTCGGACTCGACCGTCTCTGGTCTCGGACTCGACTCGGAGTCGACTCTCTATGGACTCGGTCTTGACTCGGACTCGACTCTCTCTGGTCTCGGTGTCGACTCGGACTCGAGTGAGGTGGTCTCGACTACAACACTGGATGAAACCTTCAATCTTACGCTGCCACAGACTGTGTGATCATTACAAATCACACTGTATGACATGGAGCTAATAAACTTGGGTACGACATGTACAGTATGTAGACTGTGCGATTATGACACCTATTGAATCGTATATAGGCTACGACGGCGTTTTGGAGGAGGAACTACAAACACGAGTAAAAAGTGTTAAAAAAAACTACGAAACATGCGCGACCTACAGTAAATAAAGGTTTGAGTGACTAACCAAAGTTTAACCTGATAAAAAAAATTTATTTAATGTTATCCGTGTTATATTTCATCTGCAATAACAATGTGGACTTTTATAAAGATTTGTTTGGCCATTAAATTTTAAATGCATCATTATGCATTAATATGAGGAGAGTCTCCGCAGGAAAGACGCCTTGATGACGTGCTTCTGCATTTCTCTCTGGGACACTAGGAAAATAAATGTTGATTTTAACTGAGACAAGATGATTGACAGGCCAGTTTACTGCGACAAAGAGCAAATGTTACAGACAATTGTATGAGGTGATAGTGCGTCCCACTCCCAAAGCTTGTCTACTCGTCTGCTACACACCAGAAAGTGTGTACTTTTTCCTAACAAAATTTAGGGTGTAATGTAAGTAGGTGAACTGAGACGCAGCAACGGATGCCAACAGATGTGTTACTATTCTATTGGCTTCTGTGCATCAGATGTCCTGTCACTTAATGTTAATACCGTCACTGGTGCAGAGAAAACATCAACAGAGCAGCTTGATAGGTTTGAACATGACCACAAATACAACTGTTGCTAATTGGCTGTAAACACTTACCTCATTGCAGGGTGATTTGTCAGATTTGGTCACTTCATCCTGTGGCTGTTCTGGCCACATCATCATCATCATCATCATCATCATCACTGGTGCTGCACATGAATCCAATGAACCTCTAATGCTGGTCTATGTTAAAAACCAGTAAACACGTCTGTTTCTTTCCACTTCTACAACAGATGAAAACACTTAATAGCATTTCAATTGCTTCTCCTGTAAATACAAACATCTGAATAGAAAACACCAACACTTCGAGCTGTTTACCATATTAAGACATTGAAACTAATGAAACCTGTCAAGAACATTAATGGATAATATTTCAAAATAGCCTAACACAATCAAAAACTACTAATGTGAACCAAATGAAAATTATCATTGAGGATTTGAGACAGTAAATTTGGACTTTTTTGAATGAGATTACCTGGTTTTGACAGGTTTCTATCCACTGACTAACAAACTAAGTTACCTCAATCTACAAACTAGTCCATAGTAATATAGGGTTTGTTTAGACAATTCTCTTTACCTGTAGGCTATTTGTTGTAGTTTACCGTGGTAAATACGAAGGGTTTTATCTGATTTAAACCAGTAGACCATATTTTGGAGAAGCATTTAGCTAATCGTACGTTCAGGTGATTCAGCATCACGTGATCGACTATTCCCGCCTTGTACACAATTATTTTGGTACCGGTAGTTTCCGCTAAAATGGTTATAGAGTTACTGTTAGTACAATATATATATTGAACTTTTATTAAACTCTGAATGTGATTCCATATGAATTGATATTGTTTTATAATATAAAAAACAACGGCGGAAATTATATTGAAGTTGCCTAACTCTGGTATTTAATCAAAAACTATGCTCACCAAGGTAATTAAAACTCGGCTATTGATAGGTTTAAAATGTTAATCAAATAAAAAAATAAAAAAATATTAGCTAACATAGACGATGAACGCAGAAGGTGATGATTGACACGCGTTGCAGCCAATCAAAAGGAGAGTTGGGTTTGGAGGGGCGGAGAAACGCGCAAGTGCACCTGAGAGACATGAGAGACTGCACACACCTCCAGAGACCCTCGCTTGATACAGGTATAATATTTCCTTTATATGTAGGCCTATTTTAATTTAACTTAATATCCATATTAAACCACTTTTTTACTTTATACACGATAAAAGAAATTATCTTAAAAGATAAGCTTCATATTTTGTTCTCTTTTTTTTAACTTGTTTAATATTTCCTCACATACTGAAATGTATACTGATAAATGTGATGATTATATAGCAGTGCGTTATTTTGGGATTAGGGTTTTGCTCATTATAAAATATCAAGAGAAAGATTAATAATATATAACGTCTGTAACAATCGTTATTTTATGGCGGTTTATGTTTACATTTGCCATGGTGACATTCTCTGAGTTTATGTTTCCAAACCAACAGAAATCGCTAGGCCAACAGAGCCCAACATCAAAGCACTTCCTTGTACGTGACGTCTTGAGGACCACCTGACCTCAGTTCACTTCAGAAAAAGACTTTGGTGTAAATATCTTAAATGCATCCAGTGTACAATATAATAAAAGCTCACATTAAGCTGTGATTTGTCTAAAAGTAGAATTATTGTGTATAATAATTGTAATATTTTGAATATTTTTATTTCACAGCCCAACCTGAAGCTGCAAGAGAGCACAGACTGCAGATCCAGAGAGTAATGGCCACAGATGCAGTGAACGAGCTCCGCCAGCAGTGCCTCAACAGGGGCTCCGCGGGGATCAAGGGTCTCGGGAGGTGAGGGACAGATTCAGATCTCTTTAAAAATGATAAATGTTGTAAATGTAAATCCTATAATTCCAAAGAGAGAGAAAACATTGAGGGGATGAGGGGTAGTGGTTAACATTTAGGTCTGGTTATGGGAAAGTTGTTGTTGATGAATTATTAATATTGAGATAATGAGATAATTAACCTCAGGTTACTCCAGGAAGCCTGAACCAGTGATAGGGACCCAGGGTTTAGTTACCTGAAATGAAAACCATTTAAAAAAAAAAAAAAAAATGTATACAGTATTATATTATTTTTTTATGTGTGTGTGTGTGTGTTTTCATTTAGTTTAACTTTATGTACTAAAATAATTGCTTTATTTTTGAGTTGTTGTTCCTACGTTTTAAGTCATAATCTCAAATTGTATGTCAATTATGACATTTTAATTCATAATTTGTACTCTTTAGTCACAATTTACAACTTTTCATCGCATAATTTTGACTTTTTTTTCCATACTTATGACTTAAAGTCACATTATCAAATTTTTTTAATATAATATTATTTGATAGGTTAAAGGTTAAAAATGCAATTAAAAAAAATTACAGTTGAAAGTAAATAATTTTAAATTACATTTTTAACCCAACATTTGGGTTTGTCCATATTTGACCCAAATTTGGGTTCAAACAAGAGGGTTAAAATATGTCGAAGTCGAACATTTAAACTACGAACATAAATATTGTTTCCAGGACGTTCCGCATTATGGACGATGATGGCAGTAAATCTCTGGACTTCCAGGAGTTTCAGAAGGGGCTGGAGAACTACGGCGTGTCCGTGGGGAAGGACAAAGCACAAATGATCTTTTCCCTGATGGACAAGGATGGAAGCGGCACCCTCAACTTTGATGAGTTTCTGGAGAAACTAAGGGTAAGAAACTACACAAACCTTTCCAGGATGCAGAAATGTAAATAAGAGATTCAATATGCAGTGTAGACAGCGTCATTGATTATAATTGAAGTTGAAGCATGAGTCCAGAACTCCGTCACAGATAAACTCGCGCTGTTTGATTGACAGCTCCAGTTATGAGCGTTTTTTGATCGCTTCTTTAATCACAATTTAAACAACCAATTACTTTTATGCTACTAAGAGAAACAATGTAAAGTTGACCGTTTAGTCACTGGCTTGATTTACTGACTTAAATTTAATGATTTTGAGACGAAGAACCTCTGTCTGTGCATGAATCATTATCAGAAATTACTGATCACAGATCAGGCATCAGAATGAATAATCAGAATTTATCGTCGGGTCCATAACTTGCAGTAAAAGTATTTTAGCAAAGCCTGCACCGAAATTTCAACTGATTTGCCAAATCCACAGTGAAATATACCAACCACTTGAATCCGTGTCTTTGCTTCAGCCGCCCATGTCGAGTGCGCGGAGGCAGGTGATCGGTCAGGCTTTCCAGAAGCTTGATAAGACAGGCGACGGTGTTGTGACTGTAGAAGATCTGCAGGGGGTTTACAACAGCAAACATCACCCCAAATTCAAGAGCGGAGAGTGGACAGAAGAACAAGTCTTCCGCTCGTTCCTCGACAGCTTCGACTCTCCGTACGACAAGGATGGAAAGGTTCCTGCATTTACAGTCTTAATAAGTGTCTGGAGATTAGATATTACTATCATCATCATCATCATCATGAGCGTTCATTTTATTCCTCATACACAATACCATACTAATTGTACATTATATTAACCGAAAAGGTGTAGGCCGAAGCTTTTTCATAAGCATCACTTCCACTACTAAAAGCATATCTAGCTATGCAAAAAGATACAAAAACAAAACAGTTGCTATAAAACTGCTGAAGATCTTATGATTATGACCTAATATGTAATTTAATTGTTTGTCATAATTTCGACTGTGACTTTTTAAATCTGAATTTATGATTTTTTGTCTTCATTTTAAAAAAAATCTCATGACTTTGTCACTTTTCATTTC
The DNA here is from genome assembly GCF_988280905.1 of Pimephales promelas. Taxonomy (NCBI): domain Eukaryota; kingdom Metazoa; phylum Chordata; class Actinopteri; order Cypriniformes; family Leuciscidae; genus Pimephales; species Pimephales promelas. The sequence continues at coordinate 41,228,376 of NC_142773.1, forward strand.
ATAATTATGACTGTCATATTTTTTAAGACTTATAAAATATAGAATTTTATGTTTATTTTTTTTAGTCTCATAATTAACTAAAGTTATGATTTCATTTAGCTGTTTTTTTTTAATGTGGCAGAGATTTTAACTTTTAACTTACTGTACCTACCCCTTTTTTCGTTGCTTATGCTACTAAATTTAAAATATATGACAAAAACAAAACGGTTACTAAAGACAAATTAATTTAAGAAATTAATAACTTTTATAAATTAATACAATTCTTTCATATATTTTATATACAAATTATTAAGAGACTTGATCACTATATATTATGAAAAGATTTAATTTAGGTTTTTATTCCCATATAAAATTGATCAGAAAACATAAACAGAAGCTCAACCAAACCTGCTTGACATGCAAACCTCTTGCAGAAGCTCAAACGTGATGCGTAATACGAGAATGAACCTCATTGGTTCTTGCCGAAGCTCAAACGTGATGCGTAATACGAGAATGAACCTCATTGGTTCCTGCAGAAGCTCAAAATTCGTGCGTAACACAAGAATTAATTTCATTGGTTCTTGCAGAAGCTCAAAAGTGATGCGTATTATGAGAATGAATCTCACTGGTTCTTGCCGAAGCTCAAACGTGATGCGTAACACGAGAATGAACCTCATTGGTTCTTGCCGAAGCTCAAAAGTGATGCGTAACACGAGAATGAACCTCATTGGTTCTCGCAGAAGCTCAAACGTGATGCGTAACACGAGAATGAACCTCATTGGTTCTTGCCGAAGCTCAAAAGTGATGCGTAACACGAGAATGAACCTCATTGGTTCTCGCAGAAGCTCAAAAGTGATGCGTAACACGAGAATGAACCTCATTGGTTCTTGCCGAAGCTCAAACGTGATGCGTAACACGAGAATGAACCTCATTGGTTCTTGCCGAAGCTCAAAAGTGATGCGTAACACGAGAATGAACCTCATTGGTTCTCGCAGAAGCTCAAACGTGATGCGTAACACGAGAATGAACCTCATTGGTTCTTGCCGAAGCTCAAAAGTGATGCGTAACACGAGAATGAACCTCATTGGTTCTCGCAGAAGCTCAAAAGTGATGCGTAACACGAGAATGAACCTCATTGGTTCTCGCAGAAGCTCAAACGTGATGCGTAACACGAGAATGAACCTCATTGGTTCTTGCCGAAGCTCAAAAGTGATGCGTAACACGAGAATGAACCTCATTGGTTCTCGCAGAAGCTCAAAAGTGATGCGTAACACGAGAATGAACCTCATTGGTTCTCGCAGAAGCTCAAACGTGATGCGTAACAGGAGAATGAACCTCATTGGTTCTCGCAGAAGCTCAAACGTGATGCGTAATATGAGAATGAACCTCATTGGTTCTCGCAGAAGCTCAAACGTGATGCGTAACACGAGAATGAACCTCATTGGTTCTCGCAGAAGCTCAAACGTGATGCGTAACTCGAGAATGAACCTCATTGGTTGTCGCAGAAGCTCAAACGTGATGCGTAACACGAGAATGAACCTCATTGGTTCTTGCTGAAGCTCAAACGTGATGCGTAACTCGAGAATGAACCTCATTGGTTCTCGCAGAAGCTCAAACGTGATGCGTAACTCGAGAATGAACCTCATTGGTTCTCGCTGAAGCTCAAACGTGATGCGTAACTCGAGAATGAACCTCATTGGTTCTCGCAGAAGCTCAAACGTGATGCGTAACTCGAGAATGAACCTCATTGGTTCTTGCTGAAGCTCAAACGTGATGCGTAACTCGAGAATGAACCTCATTGGTTCTCGCAGAAGCTCAAACGTGATGCGTAACACGAGAACGAACCTCATTGGTTCTCGCAGAAGCTCAAACGTGATGCGTAACACGAGAACGAACCTCATTGGTTCTCGCAGAAGCTCAAACGTGATGCGTAACATGAGAATGAACCTCATTGGTTCTCGCAGAAGCTCAAACGTGATGCGTAACTCGAGAATGAACCTCATTGGTTCTCGCAGAAGCTCAAATGTGATGCGTAACTCGAGAATGAACCTCATTGGTTCTCGCAGAAGCTCAAATGTGATGCGTAACTCGAGAATGAACCTCATTGGTTCTCGCAGAAGCTCAAAAGTGATTTATCACAACTGATGTGCTAGTAAAGTTAAAGTTAAAGTTGATGTATTAACACATTAAAGTTAAAATTAAAGTTAAATGTGAATAAAAGTCTAAATTACAACATGCCATGAACACACCTTTTTCTCTTCCTGTGATAGGTGACGCTGGAGGAGTTTGTGAACTACTACAGTGGGGTCAGCGCTTCTATTGACAGCGACGAGTATTTCATCACCATGATGAAGAACGCATGGAAGCTGTAGTCATCATCATCGCTCGCCAATCAAACGCATTCGATTTGTCATTAGAAATAACATTGAAATAGTGCAGATTGTAAACTATTTACATGTAGAAATCATGTCTAATTAAAGGTTTTTGACTGCTACACCTCGTCTTAATGATTCACACATTACTTGTTCCCAGAAGTCGAAGACCCTCTCACAACAAAACCATCTGATTCTGGTTGACTTTTGACCCCCGGACACGAAAGTAAACAGCGTGAGAGCCAGTCAAAATCTGGGTTTGTCAGACGTCAGCTTCAGAAGAGCTTTATTGATTTCTGACAAACACCGTTCAATCAGTTGTTAAATGGCACCAGCTGGAAAGGCTGGAAACTGTGCAGTAATGTTTGAGTTTGTCGCCATCTGCTGAACATTCACAACATGACACCTCAATGTCATAATTCATTTTAGGTAAAAAAAAAAAAAAAGTCTGATTATTGATTCAATTAAAACAAGTAGAACAAAAGTGATACTCACTACACAGAGTTTTGTCAACCAACTAGCAATTGGCAATTCTAACCAAACTAAATACACTACCATTCAAACGTTTAGGGTCTGTAAAAAGAAAACACTGTTTATTCAGCAAGAATGCATTCAATTGATCGAAAGTGAGAGTAAAGACATTTATAATGTTACAAAAGAGTCTATTTAAAAAAAAAATGCTGTTCGTTTCAATGTTCTATTCATCAAAGATTACGGTTTCCACAAAAATATGAAGCAGCACAACTGTTTTCAACATTGATAATAATCAGACATGTTTCTTGAGCAGCAAATCATCATATTAGAGTGATTTCTGAAGGATCATGTGACACCGAAGACTGCATTTTTAAATACTTTTAAATATCACAACATTACAATTGTTTTTAATATTTTGATCAAATAAATGCAACCTCGAGTATGAGATGAAATAAAATAAAAATCTCACCCCAAACTTTTGAACGGTAGTATACATCAGGTGAAACTCAAAAAATTAGAAAATCCTGCAAAAGTTCATTTATTTCAGTAATTCAACTTAAAAGGTGAAACTCGTTACATGCAAAGTGAGATATTTCAAGCTTTTATTTGTTATAATTTTGATGATTATGGCTTATGAAAACCCAAAAGTCAAAATTAAAATATTGTGAAAAGGCTTTATATTTCAAATAAAGGCTTGAAATATCTCACTTTGCATGTAATGAGTCTATATAATATATTAGTTTCATCTTTTAAGTTGAAATTAACTTGAATTAGCACGATATTCTAATTTTTCTTTTTTAAACTATTAAGAAGTTTGCATTGTGAAGATATTTCCATTATGCAAAATACATTTTCTTTAAACTTTGGATGCTTATCCCATAAATTTAAAAACTGCAATAAATCACCATAACCTCATAAAGATAAATCACATGATTCTTCCTTGTGAGAAAGTGAAGCCCACGATTTGACATAAGACAAAAATTTATTTCAAATGTTTCATCTTTTTTTTTTTTTTTTTTTTACTTTGATATTACTATTTATTTTGTAAAGGAGTTTGGAGACATGGTGTGCTAGTAAGTGATAATATACGCATAGAAATTTACAGAACATTCAAGGGTACAAGTTTTTTTTTTTTCCTTTTTTTTCCTGTCTAAATGCACTCAAACTTCCAACACACGAAGAAATATCATCTCCAAACAACATGAAAATGGATAAAAAGTTAATATAGTAAATCAATATTTAAAAAAAAAAAGGCCAAAACAATACAAACCCTCAGAATATGGAAAATAAAAACATACAGAGACGCTGCTTTAAATGTTAAATTCTCATCAGTTCAACTAAAAAAAGAAATATTAAACATTATCGAAGCTACACAACTCAATTTGATGTGTGAAGAGACGATTTTCCTCTTTTACAGGGGCGAGGTCTAGAAACAGGTTGACTACAGCACGGGTCCGTGTGCTGGTTCAGTCCTTTATTGGTTAACACCGATGAGAAATCTAACTACCATCTTAGCAGACTAGTAAAAGTGTCATCATGTCCTGGAAAGTGAACATCCAGGAGACGCTCTGGCAGAAATCAGAAAATGGTACAACTACACCGAACACAGGGGATATAGGTCAGGTGACTGATGCTACCGGCCAGCTGGTTGGCCGATAAGTGTGATGATGCGGCGAGGTCACGATGAAGTGGTCTGAAGCCGAGAGAGATAGAGAGAGAGACAGAGCGAATGAGTAAAAAACGGTCCCACGGTAGAAACTGCAGTCTTGTCGATTCCGTGTCTTAAACGGAGAGAGAAACACCCTCACACTCATCAATATGATGAGCAACCAAGTCCAAAGCCATACATGGAAAAGTCTCGATTTTTTTTTCTCCTTTTTTCTTTTTTTGTTGTCTTTTTAATTTGTTTATTTGCAGTCCAAGAGGAAAAAAAACAACAACTAAAAACAAATGAAACGATAAAAAAAAAAAAAAGCTCCAGATTTACAATAAATGTTGGAGGGGAAAATGAACTACAGAAGTTTGGGTGAGTCCCAGGGGTCCTCGGACCGGTCTGACTGGGCTGTCCGCAGAGATGCCTGCGCTGAGGTGGGCGGCTGTGGCTGGAGCAGAGCTTCATGATGCTATGTGCTCTCGCCCGCTGGGGTCTCGCTGTTCTCACAGTTACCTGAGAGAGAACACAGAGGAGCTCAACTCACAAATATACAGTAAAACAAGCGGCTGTTCAGTTTTTTAATTACTGAATATTTGGGATATTATTACAGTATTTTTTTAAAGGTTCCTAATTTTGTTTTTGAGTCTCCTACAGTACATTCAATCCTTGATTGAACCCTTTCAGAAAGGTCAGTCTCTCTAAATCCCTGCTTTCTGAGTCCACTCTGCTCTGATTGGTCAGATGGCCCAGTCTGTTGTGATTGGTCTACTCTGCTCTGATTGGTCAGATGGCCCAGTCTGTTGTGATTGGTCTACTCTGCTCTGATTGGTCAGATGGCCCAGTCTGTAGTGATTGGTCTACTCTGCTCTGATTGGTCAGATGGCCCAGTCTGTCGTGATTGGTCTACTCTGCTCTGATTGGTCAGATGGCCCAGTCTGTAGTGATTGGTCTACTCTGCTCTGATTGGTCAGATGGCTCAGTCTGTTGTGATTGGTCAGATGGCCCAGTCTGTTGTGATTGGACTACTCTGCTCTGATTGGTCAGATGGCCAGTCTGTTGTGATTGGTCTACTCTGCTCTGATTGGTCAGATGGCCCAGTCTGTAGTGATTGGTCCACTCTGCTCTGATTGGTCAGATGGCCCAGTCTGTTGTGATTGGTCAGATGGCCCAGTCTGTTGTAATTGGACTACTCTGCTCTGATTGGTCAGATGGCTCAGTCTGTTGTGATTGGTCTACTCTGCTCTGATTGGTCAGATGGCTCAGTCTGTAGTGATTGGTCGACTCTGCTCTGATTGGTCAGATGGCCCAGTCTGTTGTAATTGGTCCACTCTGCTCTGATTGGTCAGATGGCCCAGTCTGTAGTGATTGGTCTACTCTGCTCTGATTGGTCAGATGGCCCAGTCTGTAGTGATTGGTCTACTCTGCTCTGATTGGTCAGATGGCCCAGTCAGTTGTGATTGGTCTACTCTGCTCTGATTGGTCAGATGGCCCAGTCTGTAGTGATTGGTCTGCTCTGCTCTGATTGGTCAGATGGCCCAGTCTGCAGTGATTGGTCTACTCTGCTCTGATTGGTCAGATGGCCCAGTCTGTAGTGATTGGTCTACTCTGCTCTGATTGGTCAGATGGCCCAGTCTGTAGTGATTGGTCTACTCTGCTCTGATTGGTCAGATGGCCCAGTCTGTTGTGATTGGTCTACTCTGCTCTGATTGGTCAGATGGCCCAGTCTGTTGTGATTGGTCTACTCTGCTCTGATTGGTCAGATGGCCCAGTCTGTAGTGATTGGTCTGCTCTGCTCTGATTGGTCAGATGGCCCAGTCTGTAGTGATTGGTCTACTCTGCTCTGATTGGTCAGATGGCCCAGTCTGTAGTGATTGGTCTACTCTGCTCTGATTGGTCAGATGGCCCAGTCTGTAGTGATTGGTCTACTCTGCTCTGATTGGTCAGATGGCCCAGTCTGTAGTGATTGGTCTACTCTGCTCTGATTGGTCAGATGGCTCAGTCTGTAGTGATTGGTCTACTCTGCTCTGATTGGTCAGATGGCCCAGTCTGTAGTGATTGGTCTACTCTGCTCTGATTGGTCAGATGGCTCAGTCTGTAGTGATTGGTCTACTCTGCTCTGATTGGTCAGATGGTCCAGTCTGTAGTGATTGGTCTACTCTGCTCTGATTGGTCAGATGGCTCAGTCTGTTCATGTTAACTAGTCCATTAAAAAAATAATAAGATACAACTTGATTTTAAGAGTGTCAGCAAATGTTGAAATTAACAAGATCAATAAATACTGTAGAACTATTATTCATTGTTTGTTCATGTTAAATAGAAAGTGTTATCAAAATGATCCATCTAAAGCCTTGTTTGATAATATTTAGTTATGCATTAGCTAACAATGTGTAATATGTTTATTAATTTTTGTAAGAAGTAAAGACTGTGTATTTTAGGCTTCTTTACAATTAAAAGTCCCGTAATATGCAAACTTAAAAATATGAATATATATTTAAAAACCTCCTGTACTTTCTGTATTCAAATAAATGATGCACTCTAAATGTTTCAAATTATGAGCATAAAAGTGAAAAAGTGCTTTGCAGAGACAAATGCTTTATACGTTGTGGTGAAACGCAGTCAAATGAAAGAGTCGTACCGCTGCTGGTGGAGTTCCCCGTGCCGGTGGAGTTGGTGGCGCTGCTGTTGTTAGTGGGTTCGTCGTCGTCGCTTGACTGTGGGATCTCTGGTTCTGCCGGGGCGGGTGTGTTCTCAGTGTCCGGCTCCACACGACTCCTCAGGGCCAGGATCCGGTGGTGTAGAGCGGCGGCCAGCTGACCCGCATCTTTAGAGCTCGCCTGAGGACACACATCACAGATCATGCAGGGTTCCCAAAAACAACATCTGCATGACTTTCCCAGTCCCTGATGAATGTACAAGGACTGGATGATTAATGGAAAAATTATTTTATAGACTGCAGTGCACACACAAAACAATTTATAATGGATGCAATATCTTAAAGCTGAGAATAATTAGCGTGTAAAATTTACATTCTCATACATATCCTCGTGCAAATGTCTATCACTTGATTTCATTGACTAATAAGTAGGGCTGTCAAACGATTAATTGCATCCAAAATAAAAGTTTGTGTTTACATAATTTATGTGGGTGCACAGTGTATAGTTGTTTTGTGTATATATATATATATATAAATATAAATACACACATATATATATATATATATATAAAAATACACACACATGCATGTATATTTAAGAAAACTATATTATTTATATATAAAATATTAATATTTATATATAAATCTATATACATGAAAATATTTCTTATATATATACAAGCATGTGTGTAAACTATGTAAACACAAACGTTTATTTTGGATGCGAATAATTGTTTGACAGCCCTACTAATAAGGCCTGTAAATAATGGGCTTTTTCCATGACACAATCAGAAAAATCTTAAATTTGTTTAAAAAAAAAAGAATGAAAATATTTATTATTGATCAATTAAAATACATTCAGAAAAAATAAGATAATTAAAATTAAGAAATTCCTTTTTATATAAAAATTAAAATAATTGCAATTAAAAATACAAGTGAAATATATTACTTTTGATTCTAAATATTAAAAAATAAATATGATTTTAACTAAAATAAATGCATTTTATGAAGATAAATAATTTATTAAATCGACAAGAAAACCTGATACAAAAATGTAACTTTTAAAGCAAGTTATGCATGTTACCTTTGCATTAATTCACTGACAAATACAACTAAATACCAATCCCCTTCTTGTGTGAGGCGTTATGGAGGTGTCCGTCATACCGATATGAGGAAGACCTTGACTCCCTGGTCCTCGGTGTCCATGGCTGTGATACGAACGCTTTTCTCACTGGCTTTATCCACCTGCATCTGAGGCCAAAGCTTCGTGTTGAGAATCAATCGCAGACTGCCCTGCGTACGCATCACTGCAAAACACACGGAGGAAGATGAGAAAGACGAAGCTTTAATATATTATATAGACTCATTACATGCAAAGTGAGATATTTCAAGCATTCATTTGTTATAATTTTGATGATTATGGCTTACAGATATGAAAACCTTTTCACAATATTCTAATTTTGAATTTGGGGTTTCATAAGCTGTAAACCATAATCATCAAAATTATAACAAATAAAGGCTTGAAATATCTCACTTTGCATGTAATGAGTCTATATAATATATTAGTTTCACCTTTTAAGTTGAATTACTGAAATAAATGAACTTTTGCACGATATTCTAATATATATTTAAACCACAATAATATGTGTTGTGCACGTGAACGGTAATTTACTGTTTATTTCGGCCGTAATGTGTCGAACTAATGTGATGAGTCATCACCAGACGCTAGTGTTTTGAGTGTTTGTTTATTCTATGTACTACTGTATTTTGATTAGGGATGGGCAACGATTAATCGCATCCAAAATAAAAGTTTGTGTTTACATAATATATGTGTGTGTAGTGTGTATAATTATTTTGTATATAAAAATTCACACACATATATTTAAGAAAAATGTGTTATTAATATATCAAATATTTATATTTATATATAATATTAGTTGTGAATAAATATATATAAAACATATACACATGCACATATTTCTTAAATATATACATGCATGTGTGTATTTATATATACAAATTAATTATACACACTACACACACATATATTATGTAAACACAAACTTTTATTTTGGATGCGATTAATCGTTGCCCATCCCTAATTTTCAAGTTGAATACATGTATTGTATTATTTTTACTGATTTTCTTAGTGGAATTGGTGCAATGAGACGTACATATTGGACGAATATTGCAAATTATTTCTTTCTGTACACCACACACAATCACAGATGCATTATTAAAGGATTAGTTCACTTTTGAAAAAACTTTTGCTGATAATTTACTCGCCCCCATGTCATCCAAGATGTCCATGTCTTTCTTTCTTCAGTCGAAAAGAAATTAAGGTTTTTGATGAAAACATTCCAGGATTTTTCTCCTTATAATGGACTTCCATGGGAACCAGGTCTAACCGAGGTCCAAACGACAGTTAATAACTGTTTCAGATGCAGCTTCAAATGTCTTTAAACGACACCAGACGATGAATAAGGGTCTTATCATGCGAAACGATCGGTTATATCAAAGCTTATTCCAAAAATGTAACTTTTCTAAGGACAAATGCTAGCCTTGCTCTATTCTGTGAGGCGCGTTTGTAACGTCACGTAATACGTAATTACGTTCAAAAGGTCACGGGCGACGTATAGCCAGAAGTACAGAGTCAGTGTTTACAAGTTGAACGCATAGTGCAAACTAACTCAAACGCCGTTTACAAAAAAGGAATTAAAAGGTAAAACAACGATGTCGGACGATTTTGATTCTGTACTTCCGGCTACGTCGCCCGTGACCTTTTGAACGTAATTACGTATTACGTGACGTTACAAACGCGCCTCACAGTATATTACAAGGCTAGCATTTGTCCTTTGAAAAGTTACATTTTTGGAATAAGCTTTGAAATAACCGATCGTTTCGCATGATAAGACCCTTATTCATCGTCTGGTGTCGTTTAAAGACATTTGAAGCTGCACTGAAACTGTTATTAACTGTCGTTTGGACCTCGGTTGGACCGTTTGGTTCCCATTGAAGTCCATTATAAGGAGAAAAATCCTGGAATGTTTTCATTTCTTTTCGACTGAAGAAAGAAAGACATGGACATCTTGGATGACATGGGGGTGAGTAAATTATCAGCAAAAGTTTTTTCAAAAGTGAACTAATCCTTTAAGAATCGCTTCTCCACTCATGATTCTCTAATCAAAATTTGATCCATATTCGGCCGCCTCAACCAGCTGAACTTTTGATTGTAGTGGGATTTCGAAAAGACAGAGACGCTCTTACCTAATCTGGACTGTAACGAGCCGTCATCGGTGGACGCCATGTCGTTCAGTCTGAGCAGACCGCGGCCTCGTTCCACCCACGACTGAGCTGGCTTATCGAACACAAACAACTTGCACTGCATCTGTGGAGAGACGAGGCACAAATCAGCTCATTATCAGCAGGTCATCTTATTACGGAGAGGAAGAAAAATAGCCTGCAATGATCAAAGGAAGGTTTCAGGTCAATACAACTTGAGCTCTAGGAAACATAGCTGGCTGTCAATTACCACAGAAAATAATTATGACTCGTCTCTGTATATAAAAACAAGCAAATAAGTTTATAGTAATGCGCTTGTAATAGAAGTCTATGGGGCGAGACACTGAAGTTAAAACACAGTTTTGAAAGAATAACCATAACGTTCAGTACAAGTTATACTCATTTGGGATAATATTGATTGGCACAAACAATAAAAGAACACGTCAATTCTGGCAGGAAGAATAAAATATTTAAATGTTACTTTACAAAAGGTTACAGCAAAGGAAAAAATAAATAAATAAATAAATAAATAAATAAATAAATAAATACAGTGGTGTGAATAAGTTTGGACACCAATGCTAAAGTTGCCTAAAAAGAGGAATAAAAAAATCATCTTTTGGATATTGATCTTAATGCCTTAATTAGAAAAATGAGGAAAACTCCAACCTTTAAGGACACCAATTTTCTTTGTGAATGAATAATGCATCATAAATAAATAAATGTTTTTCCTTAAAATACAGGGTGCATAAGTCATTGCCCCCCTATGTTAAATTCCCATAGAGGCAGGCAGATTTTTATTTTTAAAAGCCAGTTATTTCATGGATCCAGGATAATATGCATCCTGATAAAGTTCCCTTGGCCTTTGGGATTAAAATATCCCCACATCATCACACACCTTCCACCACACCTAGAGATTGGCATGGTTTTACTTCAGTTAGCCTAATAGCTGGTTTGATTTGCATTGAAAGATGATCTTATGGAAAGTACCCCATGCCAAACTCAAGGCATGGTGAATGGTGAACATCATATGACTACTACTAAAACAGTATTTTTGTGTTTACGAATTGACCCCACTCACTTCCATTCTAAGTATGTTTAAATAAATATGACAGGTTAACATGAGACTTGTACATGTAATGTTATCCCCAATTTTGCAACTCTTGTCATGCCAATTTAAAGTCACAAAACCCTGTAACTTCAATATGAAGTAACTAATCATAAATTATTCATATTGCACAACTCAGCAATGCTGAAATCACATAACCAAAAGTTCAGAAATGTGAACTTTCTACTGACTGAACGATGAGATTATTTTCTGTTTTAAATGAAAGCTGAAAACAGATGTCGTTGACGGATTACGTGAATATGAAACATCGTCTCACCTGTAAAACGTTGCTCTCCGCCTCCTCTCCCGTACGGACCTCCACCTTCTCCAGAATGCACTTCTTGGCAGTGGCTTTGGTGTACGCGGCTGCCGACTCTTCCAGAGACTCTGTTACACTGTGATCTGATATATGCACAGAGAGAAAAACGTCAGGATGAACTGAACGTAGCATAACTCTACTATGGGGAAGACCTAGCTATTAATTAGGCCATGTCACATCCAATCGCAAAACTAATTTAATATTCAAAAACAGCACACAATATAATGTGATTCTGGGATGACCAATGTCAAGATACATGTACAACTCGGATATGACAAGTTTTCAGAATTTAGTCTTTTTTTATTCTCACTGAAAACAAAATGATGCACTAAGCACCAAATATCACAGACAATCAGATCACAAGTTGAAGTTGATTTAATCCGTTTATTTTATTCACTTTCAACCACTTCTGTCAACCCCCACATCATCCAAGATGTCCATGTCATTCTTTCTTCAGTCGAAAAGAAATTAAGGTTTTTGATGAAAACATTCCAGGATTTTTCTCCATATAATGGACTTCAATGGGGTCCAAAGGAGAGTTTCAGTGCAAACTTAAACTTTGTTACTTTTTTTTTTAAATGACCGCTCATTTTGCTAGATAAGACCCTTATTCATCGTCTGGTGTCGTTTAAAGCCCTTTGAAGCTGCACTGAAACTCTCATTTGGACCTTGAACCGTTTGGACCCCATTGAAGTCCATTATATGGAGAAAATCCTGGAATGTTTTCATCAAAAAACCTTAATTTCTTTTCGACTGAAGAAAGAAAGACATGGACATCTAGGATGACATGGGGGTGAGTAAATTATCAGGAAGTCTTTTTAAAAGTGAATACTCCTTTAAGCAATCCGGCTGAATGCATTTTCATCACCTCTGCTCTGTATTGCTTGAAAGTGGACAAGCTCGAAACATTTTAAACCCCATTTGCACCTGTATTTAATGTCGTCCCACTTGTGATCCGATCGAACATTATCTAAATTAAATACTTTATTTATAAAAAAAAAAAAATCATATAATGTGACAGACAGTGTAATCACCATGGGAAAATCCCATGGGGCCAGTTGTTCAAAGGTAAGCTGATCGGATTTTGGTTATCGGATTGGATCAAATCTTGAAAATGGGTTGTTCAAAAGGGAAAGAAGGAATCTGAAATCAGATTAGATTAGGGAATCCAATCCTAGTTTTAATCTGGATCAAACCTTCAGTTTGTGTTTTTCAAAACTTGGATAACTTTGATCCAAAAAAACAGGATTATCCTGATCCCAGGATTTCAAGGTGGATTTCAGGAAGAAAATGAAGTAAAACTTTAAAATTGCTCAAATAATACATTTGTATCATTCAGTGTATATACTTTTATTTATATTTTGCACTTGACTTGAGTAACCGTTGTCACAGTGATAAAGTAGACATAGGCTAACAATTAAGCTATTCAGTATAGTAAAATTATCTTGTCCCCATTTGTGTTTTGTCTCAAAATAAGAAACACTTACAGTGACCCCATGTTGGCTCTTCTACCTGTTCCTAGCCCACATTGTGATATGTTGTCCCATTTACAGCACTGGTAATCCATAAAACTGTGTATCTGGATCAGGGTAATCCAGTCCAATGTTGCTTTGAAAAACCGGCATAAAAGTAAGACGGATTACCTGATCCTAGATAGGAAAAAATGGGATTTCCAAATCCAGATCATTTTGATCCAGATTAAATGTTTTGAACAACTGGCCCATGATTACATAAAATATGATACCTCTTTATTCCTTTTATAACTGTATCATATCTCTTTTAATTCCTTTTATAACTTTTAAGTTTCCTTTGTTTTATTTTGTGATTATTTTAATTCCTTTCTATGTAAAGCACTTTGAATCACCATAGTGTATGCTATATAAATAAACTTGCCTAATATAAATATAAGTGTGTGTGTGTGTGTGTATAAATGTAGTTCATGCTTTGTGAAAGGGAACCTACTTTTCTCCGGCGTGGCCTCTTGTGATGACGGCTCGGACGCTGGAGCCGAACTGTCTTTAATGGCCTCTGTTGGCGCCTCGCCTCCTGTCGGGGGACTCTGGAAGAGCACACACACACACACACAACTATATTTAACCCTCTGGGGTTGTTCGGCCCAAATGGACCCGAAGAATTTAAATAATTTTTTTTTTTAAAAATCACAGTTTCCTCGGAATGGTCCGAAATTTGGTGACTTTGTTGGTATTTGGTATTTGAACACCCAAAAAAATTGGGGGCAGGATGTGAATAGTCTAAGTGGTTGTAAAATAAATAGTCACACTTGGGGTGTTCGGGTCCAAATGGACCCGCATGGAAAATGAATGGGAAATTGGCAAAAATGTGAAAATACTGAGTTTTTTTGTGCATACAATCTACAAATCAGCCACAATCTTGAAAAAAAGCACACAACAGTGAAGGGGTGAATCTATAAAACATCAAGAGTGCAAAACAGACACATCCACACACACAAACACACTTTTATACACAAACACACCAAAAAAATTCAGATTATACATGTGTTTTGCATTTTTAAAATGCTCAGTTTGTCCACCAGATGGCATCCATCTCATTTCAAAAATTGCTTTTATGAGGCCTAGGCTTGAGTCTAAAATGAAATACAGCTTTAAAAAAAATATATTTTTTTTTTTACAAATATTTTTTCTATTATGTTCAATGGGGGGAAATTTTGTCATAATTATTGCATTAATACTAATTATAAAAAAAAAATATTTTTGAAATTTTTTCAAAACACCAAAAAAGAAAAGAAAAAATATTATAAAAAACGAGAAATAGAATCATGATTTTTTTTTTTTAAATATGAATCCCGCCCTTTGGGTCCATTTGGACCCGAACACCCCGAGTGTGACTCTGAAACGAACAACCCCAGAGGGTTAAAACACCTCTGACACCACTTCCAAAACAATTAATTTACTGTATTTTAACTTGCGTTTGCTGAAATATTTGAAGAAATACCCAAAATGAAAACTGAATAGGTTAGCATCTGTTTTGTTGTGGTGCTTTTGTGGAGTCACCTCCTCCTTTCATTGTATGGAAAAGAGCAGCTTGGACTTTCTGCTAATCTTCTCTTTTTGACGCCAAGTAAAATATTTGTATTTTTGGGTGAATTGGGTTTATTCTTGAACTACTCCTGCAAATAGAAAAATGTGTCTATGGTTCAAATCCACTCACTAGTACTCTCTCAGACATGTTCTGGCCAAAAACAAACTTGGAGCCTTTATCCGAGCTGTTTGTGGCATTGTTGGCGCTGTAAAACAGAAGCAGATTTACAAGACATAGTTCCCGGGCCAGAGAGCGAACAGCAATTGGATTCAGAGAGGTCTATTGAATCAGTTACCTAGCGCTGCCCATGTACTGTAAGAAATAATTGGTGCCGCCAGACTGAGAATCTTGCGTGGAGTCACTGGACGTGCTGTTTTCATCCAACTGTTCAATAAAAACACAAAAAGCAGAATTTAAGTGTAAACACAAACACTCCCGAGGGAGCCAATTTGCAGCTGTGAATAAAGAACGAAGGTGAGTCGGCGCTGACCTTCGCTCGCTCTTTGATATTCTGCCCGAACACAAACGACGAGTCCACCGCACAATCCTTCTTCTGACTGCTGTCGTCTTTCTGTCCGCCTCCATTTTCTTCTCCTTCCTTCTCCCGCTTCTGCAAAGAAATACAATTAACCAGATCCGGCGACAAGTCTATGGGATTTTCCACAACATTTTAAGGGATAGTTCACTTTGAAATTCATTTTTGGTATGTTTTAGCTTACATCGAGGGCATCCAAGATGCAGGTGTACCCCTTGAGGTAAGCTAAAACATAACAAAAATTTATTTCAAAGTGAACTATCCCATTAAGATGTGAATACTGAAGGGGGTCTCGTATTAAAGTAATTTTGTATGCCGCAATTTAGGGCTGTCAAACGATTAATCGCATTCAAAATAAAAGTTTGTGTTTACATAATATATGTGGGTGCACTGTGTATAATTATTAAATATAAATATATATATATATATATATATATACACATTTGCTTGTATATATTTAACCCCTTAACTGTCACTTGTCTAAATCTAAATTTACTTCACTATATTACAATTAAATCCTAATCTAGTCATGACAAGCTATATATCGTTGGAAAGGTCTAAGACTCCTAAATAGATATTTTAGCGCTGTTTCTTTTTTACAAATTATGAATGAACAGTAATATATGAATTTATGACAAGAGTGCGCCTCAAAAAAAAAAAAATCAACGTCATTACAGGAGTTTCTGACCTGTCACAAAAACTCGACGCACACACTTTTAATAATTGAAACTTTGGTTTTTAGTGCTAAAAGTTGATAATAAAACAATTAGTATTTGTCAATAAAAAAAGATAATTATATTTTAAACAGTAAGGTAAGAAGTCCTCTAAAAAGTATAATATATATATATATATATATAATTTTTTTATTATTATTATATCACATATTTTAGTAGTTATCATAAATTAGGTATCATTTGAAAGCTTACGAACTCAGAATTCATCCTGTGAAAACAGTTTTGAAATTGGACATTGCGTTACCATAGAAACGTTTTTTATTTTTTATTAGGCCCCTCCCCTTTTGGGCATCATCTTTCATAATTTATTATCAAAACCTTTTCTAATCTTGACAAAACACATATTGTCAGAAAGGTCTGAGTCTCAAGGTTCCATATTTTGTGACAGAAGTGATATTTGTATAGAAATTTATTAATTTGTTATGGCAGAATGCATACAATTAAATTCAATGGAATTCAATGGCACCCGGTGGCTATTTTTGTTACTACGCCTAAACAAAATCTCATGGGAACTTCAAAATTTGTGATATCAACTAAATTTGGAACACAACTTGGTTAGATATATAGCTTTCATTTTATAGTAAAACATATTTTGTAAAATATTTATTTTATATTAAAAATATATATATATATATATTTATAAATTATATTTGATTTACTGTAAATTATAACTTCCATAACTTTTTCATTCTTTAAAACAAGACCGAACTTGGGTATATATTCCAAAGCATTCTTGAATTACAACCATTTAAGTTTGTATAGTGCATTTTAATGTCAATTATCAAAAAGGGGGTGACAGGTAAGGGGTTAAGAAATATTTTCATCTATATACTGTATATCGATTTACATATAATTTATATTATATATAAATAAATATTTTATATACAAATAATTTTTTTTTCTTAAATATACATGCATGTGTGTGTGTATTTGTAAAATAATGATCAATGATAACAGGTGACTGAGATATTTACGAGATGCTCTAAACAGAATGCAATTAGTTGCGATTCATTTATCAAGCGTTTCCATCTCAGATGTTTGTGCAGTATGTCCTCACCGGTGATTTGTCTGAGCTCTCTGTGTTGTTCAGGAAAACGGATCGGCTTTCTGATGATGAATCTCCAAACTTCCCCACTCCATTTGTCCCACAGCTGGAGTCTGTGAGTGAAAAAAACAACAAAAAAAGCATAAACTAACAACATCACACTCTCAACACACATTTCCAGTGCTAAGGAGTCATGAATACTAGAGGTCATCCGATACGTCGATAAATATCATGGTGACTGATGGCCTATAAAATACAATTTTATTATACGTTTTACCACTAAAAGCATTGAAAACTGACATTGTTTATTTTCTGTTGACAAGGTCGTCTGTAGCTTTTGGAAGGAAAAACTACTCGAGTTAAACGGTCCAGCCGGGACAATTATAAGCTGATCATTTAAATTTATTTTTCAGTCTAATATATCTGTCTTTAACAGTAAACAGATTCAAAAGTCCCCTGTTGTCCAGCACAATACTTGAATGGGGGGAATAGACTTTTACTTGTTTAGCATTTAACATGATTATTTTAATATATTATTCATTTATTCATTTGAATACTTAAAGTCATCACCTAGAAGTGGCACCAACCAGTCTTCAGTAACTGCTAATAGCTTAGTTGTGTTCATGCTTGTTTATAGCTCCTAACTTAAAACAGGTCTTGTGAATATGAGGGATGATTACCTCATACAAACAGCTTTAGCTATTTAACTATATAATTGATTAAAGATGCTTTAAATCAGGGCTATTCACTTAAAGTTCCAAGAGGTCCAGTCAGTCTCTTATATTTACTGCCAGCAAATCTCCGGGCTTTAAATTTTTGTAATGATTATGAGTGTGCCGTTAAAAAACAAAAGGAGACTTGCCTAAACGTTTGTTTGTTTATATTTATTATATATATATATATATATATATATATATATTTGGGCTGTGCAAAAATTAATTGCGATTAATCGCATCCAAAATAAAAGTCTGTGTTTACATAATATATTTGTGTGTGCTGTATATAATTATTTTGTATATATAAATACACACACATGCATGTATATATTTAAGAAAATGTGTTTAAGTGCAAATAATTATTTAACACATTAAACACAGACTTTTATTTTGGATGCGATTAATCGCAATTAATTTTTGCACAGCCCTAATATTTATATATATATATATATATATATGAAGAGTTCAGATGCAAAAGCCTCTAAATGCCATTTGAAATTTTCTTCTTTAATGATGATTTTTTATCAAACTTGTATATTTAAGTTCAGTAATTTCACTTAAATAACAATTAATAGGTAATTATCATTGCCATTTAAGTGAAATTACTGAACTTAAATATACAAGTTTGATAAAAATCATCTAAAGAAGAAAATTTCAAATGGCATTTAGAGGCTTTTGCATCTGAACTCTTCATATATATATATATATATATATAATACAAACATACATACACACACATAAACCATTTATAACAACATATTTATTAATTAGATTAAGTCATAATGTTGACTTTCATAGTCCGTAGTTTTTTTTTTTCCTAATATGAAAGTCAATGGGGTCCATCCACTGTCCGGCTCCCGACATACTTCAAAATATCGTTCTTTGTGTTCAGCAGAAAAAAGAAATTCATACAGGTTTGAAACAACTTTTTTTAAAGTGAACCAATCCATTTAATATGGCGCTTTAGCGGGAGAGAGAAGCAACGAAGAACAAAAAAAGCGCTTGGCTCTAAATAAAAACAGAGGATACAGCACATAACGCTTGCGGTGTGAACAGCTCTGTTGCTCACTTTAAACTGTAGAAATGGTCAAATGGTGCGCGGTCCGGTTGGAACCAAGGCAGGGTTGGCCAAGCCACTGATTGAAGATGTCTGCTTTAGACTAGTGTTGTCACGGTACCAAAATTTCAGTATTCGGTACCAATACCAGTAAAAGTTCACGGTTCTCGGTACCAATTTCGGTACCAAAGCTTAGTTTAAATTTACATATATTTAAGTGTTTATCACGTTTACAAGTATGGAAACTGTACATTTGTATTATAAACACTTTAGAAAAAAATTAGATAAAATGACCTAAAATAAACAATAGTATACACTAACACATTTTTAAAGTTGTTTGTAAAGTTCTAATCCGTTTACATTTATTTAATGCACAATGAATAAAGTGAACAAACGTGAACAATCAAGTGTTTCTATTAAATAACATTTACAAACATTAATTAATGTTGTAAAAATATATTGTTCACTCCATGTGTTGATGTGAAGTAGCTAATGTTGATAAATGGTATCTTATTGTAGCATTACCAAACTATAGGCTACAGGAGAAAAAACATGTTTTATTTGATTTGACTGTACTTTTATTTAATCTAAAACTGCATTCATATTTAATTTTGAAAAGGCTTTTTAAACCTGCTGAGTTATAAAGGCAAGAATATGCCTAGAACTGGCACTGACATTAAATGACACAAATAGGGATGCATCGATACTAATACCATAGTACTCTGGTGTCGGTTGGATAATACTAATGTGCCCATGTACTCGTAAAACTACCCCGAAAGCACTTTAGAGGCCGTTCACATATCGCGCGTGTTTTTTTTATTATATTTTTGCGCGTGCTTATTCTTTCCAAAGCGCTTGCTCTCACACGACGTCTGTCGTTGCTATGCAACGAGTTTTTATTATGAGCACGCTTGCCTCGCGCCTATATTTGAAATTGCGCATTTGCATGTAATCGGCCTCTTATGGCAACGTGACATTAGCCTAATCCAAAATATTTCCATATGTGGCTCTTTCCTCCTTTCGTGTCAAAAAGTGGATTCAGAGAGAGCGCCATATCAGCGTTATGAAGAGGACGCAACTGTGCACCTTTCAGACAGCGCGTCTAGAACTGGATTAACCTGGTATTTGGTACCTAGAAAAGCTGGTACCGTAACATTTTTTTTTTTTTAGTACCGACTTGGTACCGAAGTACCGAGTTTTTTGACAACACTACTTTAGACAATTATAATAAAATTAGCTCAAAATTTTCAAGAATCCAGAAACAAAATTAATTGGTTCCGGAAACAAAATCCGATTTCAGGGAAACTAGGCCACTCTGGCTTAGATTTACACATCCGTTGTTCTAAACACAACATGAGCCTGAAATGGGCTAAGACCTCCACATATTCTGTTGCTCTGAAAGCCAGCAGAGAGCATTATGGGATTTGTACATACTGGTCTTGACGGGTTCTGTGAGGGTCTTGGCCGGAGGAGCCTGCAGAACGGCTGGTCTCAGAACACTGCGCTGCTGTTCTTTGGGCTTCTGACTGGGAACGCCTGGAAAACAACCTACTAACGGATTGAATCAGAAACCAAACACCGCAGGGCAACAACACACACCAGTGTTTGAGGATCTTAATTAGCCTAGGTCTTTAGCAATGGAACAGCTAGTGTTGTTATACATTACTAAAACTCTTATTGTATTCAAACAGAGGTTTGAGAGAGGACCGGGAGTGGTCGGGTGGCCTAAGCACAATTACGCTACATGTCGGACGACGATATCTGCTCTAACAACTAAAAGTTTCGAAATTTATTTCCACCATTTCAAATTATTTTTGTAAACTGAAATAAAGCATAAATATTAAATATTAGATCGACATTTTTTAAATGTCGCCTTGGCAAGTAAATGAAATTGAATAAGTACTAAAATTAAATTTAAATTAGAAACTAAAATTAAATTAAATTGTTTAATTTCATTAAAACCAATTACATTTAATTTACTCAAATTTAAATTAAAAACTAAAAATTAAAACCAAAATTGAAACTAATGGAAAATATATATTTTTTATATATATTTAAATATATATTTAAAAAAAAAGGCTGTCACTAACGATTATTTTGGTAACTGAGTAATCCGATTTTTTGCGTGGTAACAAAAAATGGACCTTTAAAATGACTTGATATACGTAGAGGCAATAGAATTTGGTTCAAACTAAATATTAAAAACAATTAAACATTTGGTTAGAACACTTAAAACACATAAAGTACATAATATAAACATTCATCTTATGTACATTATGTATTATAACAATTGCCTATAGAGGGCGACAACGGCCTGGTGATTGTTACACTTTACAGCGTGATCAAATCATTGTTGAATATTGGCTAAACAACATTTCATTCAAATTGCTTAATCTTTAATATTTGGCTGGCTACTTACAATTGCTACTGTAAAGGCATTCATATGCGTAATTTTCATATGCGTTTTTTCGTATTCGTGATTCAGTGGCTCTGAATTGTCAAAACAAACTGCTTGCTATGGATTGCGAAAAACGCAGAAAATCGAACCCGATTCGATTCTTTTTATGACGGACGAAAGTTTCGGAGGCAGTGTGCAAACATCATTGTCATAACGTTAGATCGTATTTCGGACTGTGTGCAAGGGCCTTAATTTCTTGAACAAAAATATGTGGACATCAAAACATTCAAAGTCAGAGCAAAGCGTTTAAATGTATTTTGAAATCGTGATGAACAGTTCGCATATTTAGAAAGATATTTATGTATTCTACGGTGTTGGCGTAAGCTTATAGACCATCACAAAATGTAAACAACACTGGTCCAGAAGCACTTCCTGTTTCAGTTTGTAACTGTTTTCTTTATTTCACATGTAAAGAAAACATCTTAAAGATGTTTGTTTAACTTTTTGATTCAGTTTTAAATGTTCTGTTGGTTGTATTTTATCCCAGCTTTTATGTAGTGTTAAAAAACTGAAACAGGAAGTGCTTCTGGACCAGTGTTGTTTACACCTTGTGAAATGGTCTATAAATGATTTACCTTACAAATCTGATGAAACGGCACACATTTAGTTGCCAGATGAATGTTAAAAGCAACCAAAACTCATGTAAATGATAGCTGTTCACGTGGAGCAGAATTTACTGTGAACAGAGCCGCTCTGAGACACACGTAACCTGCACGCATGAAAATAATTAAAGCGCATTTTAACCTGCAGGGCATTTTTTCACTTAACTTAATCGAAGGGTTTGTGATTATCGAAATCGAACTGTTATAGTATGATTTTGAAATCATTTTAACTTGTGCAGCTTTAGAAAACGGTCTAATTACGATATTTACTATATTTATGATATCTACGATATCTACGATAATTAGATATTTACGATATCTAATTTACGGTATTTTGCCGTTACTTGACTGTTAAATTCAAAACTGCAATCAAGGATTTTATTAAATCGAGAACCCGAATTTAATCGAGGAATCGTGACAGCCCTAAAAGAAATTACGAAAATGAAAAAGCGCATGTAAAATGGCTAACATTAAATTAAACCGAAAAGGCTCATTCAAAATAATAAATACTATAATATATAATGCTAAAATAATGTTCAAAGCCAGGGGTGCAAAACTCACCACAGCCCTGCAGTGTTTAGCATCAACCCTAACTAAACACCTGATCCAGCCGGGTGCACACTGTACGATTTTAATAGTCCTGTTGCTCGTCAGACTGTGTGAACATGACCCCTGCTGTAAGCCATGTCACACTGTAGGATCTCAGTTGTCATTACTGTCAGAATGTACGGCAGTCAAGATGCATTAAAAACATTGCATGCAAGAAGACTCATCATTCATAGGTTCGTGACAGTGAGATGCATTACATGCAGGATTTATTTAAATCATGTTCATTTCAAATACTTATATGACTGACAACAGTAGTGCGGCCAGGATATTGACATTTAAAAAGTGAAGTTGCAGCCCTCAACTGATGTTGATGTTGTCATGTTGTGTTTTGGTCTGATGCGCCACCCTCCACCGATCGACCAATCACGGAGTCAGTAGTGTTGCAGCATCCGGGTTGCAAGACTCTTAAAAGAAAAGGTTCTATATAGAACCTTAAAAGGTTCCATCAGTGCTACGTATTTGGAACCCCTAAAAGGTTCTATACACTCTTAAAAAAAGGGTTCCTCTGGGTTCTATATAGAACCCTGGGGTTCCATACTTGGCCAATAGAACCTTTTACCAAAAAAATGGTTCTATATAGAACCATTTTGGAGTTCCATATATGAAGCGGGGGGATGGAACCATTTCTGGTTCTAAATAGAACCATTTGTTCTAAGAGTGCATGCACAGAAGAAAAGGTTCTATATAGAACCTTAAAAGGTTCTATTAGCGCTACGTATTTGGAACCCCTAAAAGGTTCTATACACTCTTAAAAAAAGGGTTCCTCTGGGTTCCACATAGAACCCTGGGGTTCCATACTTGGCCAATAGAACCTTTTACCAAAAAAATGGTTCTATATAGAACCATTTTGGAGTTCCATATATGAAGCGGGGGGATGGAACCATTTCTGGTTCTAAATAGAACCATTTGTTCTAAGAGTGCATGCACAGAAGAAAAGGTTCTATATAGAACCTTAAAAGGTTCTATCAGCGCTATGTATTTGGAACCCCTAAAAGGTTCTATACACTCTTAAAAAAGGGTTCCTCTGGGTTCCACATAGAACCCTGGGGTTCCATACTTGGCCAATAGAACCTTTTACCAAAAAAAAATGGTTTTATATAGAACCATTTTGGAGTTCCATATATGAAGCGGGGGGATGGAACCATTTCTGGTTCTAAATAGAACCATTTGTTCTAAGAGTGCATGCACAGAAGAAAAGGTTCTATATAGAACCTTAAAAGGTTCTATCAGCGCTATGTATTTGGAACCCCTAAAAGGTTCTATACACTCTTAAAAAAAGGGTTCCTCTGGGTTCCACATAGAACCCTGGGGTTCCATACTTGGCCAATAGAACCTTTTACCAAAAAAAAATGGTTCTATATAGCAGTGTTTCCCAACCCTGTTCCTGGCGGCACACCAACACTGCGTGTTTTCTTTGTCTCCCTAATCAAACACACCCGATTCAACCCATCAGCTCATTAACCCACCTGATTATGAGCTGATGGGTTGAATCAGGTGTGTTTGATAAGGGAGACAAAGAATACACGCAGTGTTGGTGTGCCGCCAGGAACAGGGTTGGGAAACACTGCTATATAGAACCATTTTGGAGTTCCATATATGAAGCGGGGGATGGAACCATTTCTGGTTCTAAATAGAACCATTTCTTCTAAGAGTGCATGCAGAGCTGCAGATACAAACGTGTCGGATAAAAAAAATGTTGGATCCTGCAGCCTATCTGGCAACCTCGAGTCAGGGGGGAGGTGATACACCGCTCTACAGTAATTTGAAAGTGATTGCAGTACCAGTTTTGGCCACAATCTTACATACAGCGCCTTTAAATGGTAGCTAGCAAATTAAAGCAATGGCTGCATCCAAAATCACCGCCTATACCCTTAAATAGGACACAGCCATTAGTAGCTGTGTCCATAACCATGATGGACATTATCCAGTGCACTCATTCAATCCCACAACGCACCGCAATAACGAATGCACAACCGATGTATGCTCAGCGGCGTATAAATTCTTGTGTCTGACCAGAAGATGGCGCAGCTTAATCATCCATCGACCCATTTTACAAACTGCTGGTCAAATGTGGCTGTCGCGCAATATCATACAGGTATAAATTGATTAGTAATAATGCTAGTTTCCATAACGGAGTTCAAAATAACTCTTTTCATTACTAGTTTCAAATAATTCTTAAAAAAAGCAAGCACAAATTATGCAAAAGCACTCGTTTTCAATCAATCCTTCAAGTGGACTATATTATTGAAGTAATGTAGGAACCAGTGAATGAGGGTATAGGGGGAAATCTCTCCCATTAATTTTGATCATGGCTGGACTGTGTGTGTGGAGCTTGTTGTCTCACTAATTGCTTCATCAGCTTCTGAGCGGATTTTGGCATAGGATCTTTTATTTGTCTCAGACGGCCAAAATTGTACAGTGTGAACCCGGCTTTATTTGAAAACTACAGGTGTGTGTGTATGTGTTGGAATAAAACCGTGAGACTGTGGTCCTCCAGGAACTTAGTTTGCACCCCTGTTCAAAGCAACATCTCATGAAAAAAAAGCGAAACATCGAAGCAAACGGACTTAAATCTATTTAAAGAGCTTTTAAATGTACAAGATGACATTTAAAAAAAGGAATGAAAGAGGAAGCTTCACAGTCAGACCCATTGTGACTAATTACCCAGTTCAGGAGAGTATATTTATGTGAGTGATCTACACACACACAGGAATGAGTTGATCTTACCTGAGCTTGGGGCCTGGCCATGAATGAGTGTGGGGGGTTTCAACCTGAACCCAACGGGCTTCTCTTCTGAGACAGACAAACAGAAGCATAAACATGTAAAGCAAACATCCCTTATGCAAGACGAGAGATAAGATCTCTCAGACAAAACAAACACTCAAAGTTAATTCATATGTGGCCACAAACACATCAGAAAAGGGTAAGCCGCATGAATGGCACACAACTCACACCCTCTCAATGCTATAATTCTAGTTAAAGAAAGGTTTGAAATAGAGCCAGACCGATATTATCGGCCGATATTAGGCATTTTCTAAAATATCGGTATCGGCAGTTATAATGGGCGATAAATGAATATTTCAAAAATAAAATAAAAACGAACGAAACGCGCTTCAACCATGTCATGAGTGTTGGAGTTATATAGTTTGTCCACCAGAGGGCGCTCTACACCGTTCCTGTTGGCAACACTGTTGTGTATAACGCGCTACACATCCTGCAACCTGCTGATCCAGCCAGAGTCGGGCAGAGAGAACCAGTTATGCATTATCATATTATTTTAGTTAAAACTCATAATTAACTACAAATAACTAATGTTAGGGAAATCTGTTAATATTTTGTTGCACGTTTCTGAAATAAAAAAAATATAATCAAATAAAAAAAATAATAATAATAATATCGGCCGATATATCGGAATATCGGATTTTAAAACCAACAAATAAAAATAAAACCAAAAAATAAAAACCAAATAAAAAAATAAAAAACAAATAAAAAAAATAAAAACCAAAAAATCGTATCGGCCTTCAAAATCCTTTATCGGTCGGGCTCTAGTTTGAAACGTTTCTGTCAGAAATGGCGGGGAGAAATAAACATTACAATAGTTTAGATGCATACAGCTTCATATTTTTACAGTAAATACCACACTGTATACACTAGTAATGCAAACTCAGCCACAGAGTCTCTATATCTAAACGGCCTTCAAGCTGTGCCTCATATGTATGGCCTCAAAACGACTTCTGGTTGAACCTCAAATCCCCTCCACCACGGGCCTCTGGACTTGATTTAGCACATTCCTGACAGTAGCTGGAACACATTTGGGTTTAGTGCACTTGGCTGGGTTTGTGCTCTTTCAAACAGAGACCAAAATAGAAAGCTGTCTTTAGATGCATGTACAGTATCTTCTATTTACATTACTCTGCGTAGCTCACTTTATCTAGAGGATGAGAGATCTGAAGCCACTTAGCAAATGAGATTAATACAGTCCGATTCATTTTTTTTTAAAAAAACAACTATGCAACAACTGCATTTTGGGGTCTGAAAACAAACGGAAACGGTTTTCAAAGTGCAAGTTTGTTGAAACGATACCGGTAAACGTCTCCAAATCTCCATGTAAACCCCAAAAATAGCGAAATCGCGATTATTCGCATCCAAAATAAAAGTTTGTGTTTACATAATATATGTGTGTGTAGTGTGTATAATTAATTTGTATATATAAATACCCACACATGCATGTATATATTTAAGAAATATGTGCATGTATATATTTTATACATATTTATTCACAATTAATATTATATATAAACATTTGATATATTAAAACATATTTTTCTTTCATATTTTTCTATTTAAGAAATATGTGCATGTATATATTTTATATATATTTATTCACAATTAATATTATGTATAAATATTTGATATATTAAAACTAGGGCTGTGCAAAAATTAATTGCAATTAATCGCATCCAAAATAAAAGTCTGTGTTTACGTAATATATTTGAGTGTGCTGTATGTAATTATTTTGTACATATAAAAACACACACATGCCTGTATATATTTAAGTATGGAAGAGAGAGGCCGCACTTTGCATATACAGTTTTATTATACACAAACGCGTTTCGGCGCGTGCCTTCTTCAGTGTGCACACTGCACACTGAAGAAGGCACGCGCCGAAACGCGTTTGTGTATAATAAAACTGTATATGCAAAGTGCGGCCTCTCTCTTCCATACATGCATTGTCATTATTAGGCCAGCACTCTTAAAACAATTTGAGATATAAACTTTGAGTGAAGCCTGCTCCAACCTCCATTTATTCATTGTATATATTTAAGAAAATGTGTTATTCATATATAATTTATATTTATATAATATAGATTATGTATTTATAAATATATACAGAATTTAAGCGCAAATAATTCTTAAATATATACATGCATGCATAGGTATTTAAATATACAAAATAATTATATACAGCACACAAAAATATATTATGTAAACACAGACTTTTATTTTGGATGCGATTAATCGCAATTAACTTTTGCACAGCCCTAATTAAAACATATTTTTCTTAAATGTATACATGCATGTGTGGGTATTTATATATACAAATTAATTATAAACACAGATATATTTTGTAAACAGAAACTTTTATTTTGGATGCGATTAATCGTTGCTCATCCCTACCCAAAAACACGAATTTGTGAAAATGGGTGACATCGTGCGCATCCGTTACGTGTTTAGTCTATAGACTAGTGTCCTATTCATTTATTGTCAAATAAATGTTTTGATTGTTATCTTTTTGGATGTCATGTTATTGTTGTATGTTATGTCTAATGTCTACAACAAGTTTTGTTTCTTTATAAAGTGACATCGCCAACTACTGGCCTGGCAGCAGAATACAGCGCTTTTAATCATTTTCATGGATTCGTGAATGTGAACGGGGATCGTTGACGGTGTTGTCTGCAAGCCAAAAAAACAAGGAAAAACATTTCTGTTTTAAGTATGTTACTTAAATATATTATAGTAATATAAATTACTTGTACACCAATGCATCCTGTCTGTATTAGGGGTGTAACGATATTCGAACCAAAAAACTGCGATACAGAACTCACGATTCGAATCGCGATTAATCGCGACTACTTTTAGGTTAAAAGTAGTGTTGCTTTCGTCAACGAAAATTATGACTAAATATTGTCGTCAACGAACCTTTATCACGTGACGAAAACGAGACGAGATGCAACGTAAATGCTGGTCGTGTGACGATGACTATAACGAAATGTATAATGCAATATCGTTGACGAATAAAAACGAGACTAAATGTGGTTTACAAAAATAAAAAGTAGGCTAAAATGTCTCTTCATTTTCGTTGACCAAAACGAGACAAAATGTTATTTAACGTTACTTCGTCTCGTTTAGCCTACTTGCATTATTATTATGCAGCATTTCCGTGTATTCTTGAGTCTATAAGGCAACAATAATATAAGAATATAATAAGAAGATAAGATTGTTTGAAATGGGTTTGGCTAAAAGAAAATTTTGGTTTCGTCTATAGGCTAGCCTATACTAGGCAGGCTACTTATATGTTGAGTGGGTTAAATAGAATTGCATATTAAAAAGAGACTAAAATACAATTTATCGACTAAAACTAGACCATGTTTTTCGTTGACTAAAACTAGACTAAAATGTCATCAGTTCTCGTCGTCTAGAACTAGACTAGACTAAAAAGAGTATGAACGTGGCTAAAACTAATAAAAACTAAAACAGCTTGACACAAAGAGTAGACTAAAACTAAAATTAAAACAGGCCGCCAAAAACAACACTAGTTAAAAGTCTAGGCTACAACCTTTAATGTTATAGTAATGTGCGGCTCCCTATATAGTTTACAGCATTAGCATTTTTTTTTATCCTTGTCGAACGTTTAATTGTAATTGAATTAATTGTAAATAAACCACTGTTAAAAAACAAAAAGCAATTTTAGCTTTCTAAACAGAACCGGACCGAGACATCAAAACCGTGGGAAAACCGAACAGTCAGTTTTATGTATCGTCACACCCCTAGTTTTTATATACATATAAAGTGCCTCAAGTAAAGACTGCAAAACAATTTCATTATAACGCATCTTATTAATAGATGGAGAAAATCTGGTTGTATGGCCAGACAAAATATACAGCTTTTAAACCGGCACTCAAATTTGTTTATTTATTTATTTATTTTTAAGTCTGAATAAAAATGTGAAAGGAATCTGATGTTTACAAACCCAATCCAAACCACATCCACATGTGAAAAATGACAATGCGAAAACCAAATTGGATGTGTGCCGTGTAAACAAAACCCAAGACTGTCAAACATGACAAAGACCATGTATGGCCGCAGAACAAAGCGCTCAAAACAAGACATTTTGCCAGTTTCAAGTTCTATTTATACTGCATCCTGATTTGTAGCTCCTCCCACTGTAAAATCTCATTGGTCCAAAGCCACAGTTGCAATTTTTTCTGTCCTCATGGATGTAGTCACCAGTGATCAGAGCACTTGTTTGATGCTGGACATCCGTAACATCGTTTCAAATCCTTATAGTTAGTAGAAAAAGATTGAAAAGAAGGCTGATTCTTACCTGGTTCAGAGTCTGAATTACCAGTTGGAGACTGGCATAAACTTGAGGGCATAAAGATATTATTCTTGGGAACTGTAGAAGGAGGGAGAGCAAGCAGTTTTCAGTTCAATTCAGCCAAATAATACTTGTTCAAAGGGAACAGTGCGATCCACTTCAGTTGTAGATTTACCTGAATGTGATGGGGGGAACTGGGTCAAAGATGACGTCCTCTCTCTCTTTACTGGGGGGCAGTATTCGACATCATCCCGATCTGAATCTGAAGAACACAATTCAAATCAATAAACCAAACAGAAACTAAAACTATTGAAGCACTCGAATTCAGTACACAGTGCTGAGAACCGAAAATTCATTTTAAATTAATATTTTTGGAATAACTGCAAAATTTCTTTTATAACTTTATTTAGAATTGGTAACAACTTTTTTTTTTAATATTTAATTAAGTGCTGCACCCTTTTCTTGTGATTAATCATGATATTTCACACAATTATGAAATTACCAAGTAACGTTGAAGAGTAACGCTGAGTAACATTGTAGTAGTGCCCTAGTTTAAATAAAAATCTGTTATCAGTGTTAAATGCATTATTAACTTTAAATTCAGACAATGACCTCCAAATAACTCTCATACTAATGTTTGGATGATACAAGCACATCTGCATCCAACAATATATTTCATGTGACATTGTGTTAGTGTCTTACTGTCTGCGTCCCATCACATTTCATATACAAGTTATTTTCCAGCAAAACATCATCAGGCGGTGTTTACATGAAATATTAAAAACCTGAATCATTTCATGTGCATGCTGCTTATGTTTCTGTTATCAACTGTTGGACGTTTTTTTATGCATTTTCTGTTTCATCAGAATAACAAAAATGTCATTTTATGATATTTTTGGAGGCTGAAATTATAGTGCATTAAAGTCAAAAATAAAAAAAGAAGACAATTTACAGAATCAATAAAAAAATTGACAGAGCAAAAGCAGATTGCATGTGAAATTATCCAGGTTTAAAAGAGTGCAACACAATATTGCAGTCAAGGGTTATTATAGTGTTAACTTAAACTAATGTCATTTAGTTTAACTTGATGTACTAAAACAACTAATATAAAAATGAAATAAATTAATAAAAACTATATAGACAAAAAATGTTAAACATGTAGGGCTGTTCGATTATTGCAGCAATGATAATCATGATTAAAAAAAGTTATTTTACAATATTATTATTTATTTCACAATATGAGTAATTTTAAATATCAGTGAAATTTCACAATTATACTTACTAATACTAGGTTAACTAATGTAAGAAGAAGGATTACATAACACAAGAAAACGGTCACAAAAAAAACGAATAGGAAAAAAAACGTACAAATTAATACGACGAAACGAAACGAAAACGAAATAGAACGAAAATACAAATGAAATAAACAGTTTTTCAGGATGTACTATTCAGATAATAGCTTAAAACGACCAAAAAAAACCTGAATAAATATAAAATAACACTGCATAGTCTTACTGAATACATTAAATATAGATTAGTTCTTATTAAAGATACTAAAGTTATTCAGTCAAGAACAGTCAGTGTGTGATTTTCCTGTTATTTGTTTATCATTAATGACAGACGACAGCAGGTTTATTAGGCTGCTGTCACTTTAAGAGCGAATGCGCGGATCCAATATACTGTTACACAACCATATTCTCTCAACTTACGTGTTTACTTAAGACATAACCCACAGTGTTTGTGAACTCTCCAAAAAAGCCATTTTAACATTTTTGTTTGTAGGCGCGCATCCTCTGACTCGGATCGCTCACACAGAAAGCCTCTTTTGAGGCTTAATTCACTTTTAATAGCACTGTTTAATATCAAACACGTCAGAGTTTAGCAACAATAGGCTGCATTTTAAAAGTTAACACTCACTTATTTGGATGTTAAGTTGAAATGAAGGATGTTAAGTTGAATGAAAACGAACTGCTGTGAAGGAAAGGAAAGGAAATGCGGCAGCGGCACAATAATCGTTTTACCTCGACTATTATTTTTTCATAATCGTTGGAAACCGGAATCGAAAATCAATTACGATTAATCACACAGCACTAAAACATATACAAATAAATTACTAACACATTAAAATTTAATTGAAATCATAATAGTATCTCTATGATACTAAAGTAACACTGTTGCAGTCTATATGCAAATGTATGCTCCATGCATTTTATATAGACAGCAAGAGTCATGAAATATGAAACATGAAATATATTGTATGGCACAAACGTGCAAAAGAAAAAGTTTCAAATAAAAAAAATTTAATTTTTCAAGCAAGATTTTCATTTGGTGCATCACTAGAATCTGAAAGAAAACTTGAACTCACCGTCTCCGTCCTCTGCACTCGACCCATCGGCGGATCTCTGGAACAGACAAAAATAATAAATTAATCTGATCACGCAGAGCTGGACTATATCACAGAGAAACACACTGTACAGTGGAAAACACAATCCAATTTGTTTTAATTATTTCTCACCAGGCCCCAAACCATCCCGTTGAAATGTGGAGTTTGTTTAATTTGCTTAAAAAGCTTCGGGGAAATCATGTTTTTTGCATCGTGTTAGTCATACGGCGGCTGAAATTCATCTCACTACCAGCCAAACTGGCCAGATGAGTAGGTGAAATTTACTTGCCAAAGCTGAAATTTGGCAGGTACCAGATGCTAATTTCAGTGTTTATTGAAAAATGTCTACTTTGTTATTGCAATAAAACTCAAAGCTAAATTAAATACTTCCCACTAAGTGTATTCCAGCATAACATCCTCAGGCTATTATGGAAAGTGTGTTCAACTACTAAAAACGTCATGGTTGAGCTGCAGAGTTCTGGGAAGAATTGAAAACCACAATCTATTTTTTAAATATAGATATTTCACGATTCTGAACAGACAACTAAACAAAATAACATGCAACTAACTACAGTTTCTGATAAAATGATAAAAAGTTCTGAATCTAAAAATCTGAACTATTTTGATTCAAATGATTCAATGACTCACTCAAATACAAGATGAATTCGTTTTTTTTTTTTAACAAATCTATTGAATGAATGAATGAAATATGTAATATTCAATCATTTTCAAAAAGGCGATTTAGATCACTTCCGTAGACGATAGTTTTTATATTCGAACTATAAACTTTATTCCAGTACTTCTGTGATAATATGAGTATATGTAACAGAAATTATGATACAATGTGGTTGAAAAGACTGTTTGTGTTTACATGAAACTGCTTTCAGAGCAAACCAACCTTCTGTGCTTTGTCCTTCTGAAATACAAACACTGGAGGAGCTATGGCAGGCTTCTCTGTTAAGAAACAAAACAGAAAGAAAATTAGTTAATCTATGAATTAGTTCATTTCATTTAAACAAGCAAGAAAACAGGTCAGCTACGATGTACCAATGTTACATTTGAGATCGATCCAAGTTTCCCTACAAAAAAATATCCAAAGTCATGCAAGATAATCATTCACATTTCACAAAATAGGTCATTTCCTAAAATGGTTTGTTTGAGGATTGGCCATGAAACGAACTGACGGACGAATAGCAGCCAAAGCAAATGTTGTTCGTGATGAAATATCAGTTAAACTACATAAGCACTTTGACAAAACCCTCGAACCCAAAGCAAATTTGAGATCATTGACATCAGACTTAACCATGCTCACTAGCTCAATTTTGGGCCCAATTCCATTACATTTTAAAAACAGTAATATCCTACCGGTAATTTTGTACAAACTATATATCACTTGAAAGCATACAATCTCTAGTTTCCATATGTGGTGATTGATTTTCAAAATAAACAGAGGAGCCATAACTTATCAATTTGCAACAAGAATATTTTCATACTCCTAAGGCGTGTTCAGACCTTTATTTTGAAATAGTGATGAACATGAAAGAAGGGTAGAAACCTCAGTTTGTTTTCATGTCAAGAGTTCAAAAGACAGCATCCATTTCATTAATTTACAAAAAAAAAAGGTCTGATTTTTTTTTTTTAAATATAAAGAAAAAAATGCAACATTTGTGATGTGGCAGCAAGATATAACGCACATACTTGTTCTTTTTTATGTTTTTTAGAGGTTGAATTCAAATCAAAATCTGGCAAACTTCTCATATTACTTCTGAATAGGATGTCTACATCATAAATTGTGGAAATAATGGTTCATATCACTCAAACACATGTGGAGATGGCGGCCCCTTATATGGGCAGTGATGGAGTCTGGTTGTGCCCTAGTGGAAGCGTTCAGTACTGCAGACACACACACTCTCACTCAAAGCTCATTTACTGAGATATCAATTTAAAATTTGAAACACAACTTGTTCAGATTTTGGGCTTTGATTTTTTTGCAGTTTTAAAAAATATAAAAACATATAAAATATTAATAATTAAATTTTTTACATTGTACATTTTCATAATCTCAAACGTCTATAACTTTTTTTTTCCGTTTCACTTTCTTAATTTATTTCACTTCTACAAAAATCTGCCAAATGTCTTCTTTAAAACAAAACCAATCTTACGTCTAAATGCCAAAGCATTCTTGAATTACAACCATTTAAGTTCAAAATGTGCATTTTCATGTATATTCAAAAAAGGTGGGTGACACTTAACAGGATAAGTTATAGTTTGCCATTGTGTTAAAAAGCAATCAAATTTAATAAAAATAAACTGAGAACTTTATCAATAAACCACTGGATGCTATTTAATGCAGATTTTTTACCATGGTTAAGGAGGTTTGAGGCATTCGTGTTGCATCGTGCATAAAAACACTCCTTACCCATGATAACATCACTGTAGCATACGGCATCCAGTAGCTTATCGTTTTTGCAAAAAAAACAGCAACATTTATTAACCTATTGTATCACATTTAATCAATTAAGAACGTGATGAAAGAAAAACAATGCCTGTTGTGGAGCAGAAAACCATTTTGAAGTGATGAATGCAAGAGTCACCAGATGCTAATATGATCATTATATGTTTTAAGATATGGGTGATTCAAATATTTAAGCAATTACTCAATATTTAAGTAAATGCCAACCAAGGTTATGGGTTTAATTCCATGACGTAATACAAATGTATAAATTCACTGCAATGCAAGTCACTTTGGAAAAAAGCATCTGCAAAATGCATAAAAGTAAATGTTAATGAAAAAGTCATATCAATCGAC
Source organism: Pimephales promelas (assembly GCF_988280905.1). NCBI lineage: Eukaryota > Metazoa > Chordata > Actinopteri > Cypriniformes > Leuciscidae > Pimephales > Pimephales promelas. The sequence continues at coordinate 41,263,321 of NC_142773.1, forward strand.
CACTTTCTTTGAACCGCAACCTGTAGTATGTTCTTGTATTACAAGCCTCTGGGTGATCTGATCAGCAGGACTTGGTAACCAGCCACAGCGAGCCATACAGTCTCTAGCCAATGTTGTCAAAGAAGCTCTTATATCTTATCTCATTTCAAAGCCAACCATTACCAATAAAACCCCAGACACTTCTGGCTCATTCAAAGGGCTTTAAAATGATCGTCATGCTTCGTAAATAAACAGAGGCACATGATCAGGCTGACACGGTCTGATATTTTTAGCAACAGCACGTTGACAGCAACAAAACTGGAGGGTAATAAAACAAATATTTGTAAGGAAGAGACAGTATAAGGCCTGTCGGAGATGATTTGCGAACCACAAACGTGAGCAATATATCCAAACACACGTGCTGCCTTTCCCACAACAAATGGCTCACTGTAAGTAAAGCCATGCACATCATCACTGTAATTGGGTCAGGGGGTGAGGAATCCACCGATAGGTGATCTCACCACTCGAGGACACTACAGTCCTAGAGGGGCTAAATCATGTGTGCATGGGGTTGCATTTCACCCCGGGGCAGGAGAAGGGTGGGCGGGCCTGCATTAGCACAGACAGCGGAGTCCGGTAACGCCACTAGCCGCATGAGCAGCACCGACAGGCGGCTTGACCGTGAACGAACCACCGCCACTTGCTCCAAACTCCGTTTCCCGACTAATAATCGATGCATTTATCAGAATTACGTCCAAAAATGCTTGTGCATAATTCATTTCATATTTAAACAAACCAAGGGATGAGCAACTCACTAACGTTACCCCACCCAGCAGACATTTGCTTTCGTTTCTGATTCTGAATTTGGACTCTCAAGGAAGGATAAATAATGAATTATCACTTAACAAACGGGGACAGACGTACAAAGCACGATTAGAATAGCTGCAAGCAAAATGCATACTAATATTGTCAGTTTAAAAAGATGCCATAATTTGGCATAGATAACTGGGGACGTATATGCCACATATTTGTGATACTAAATATGATTTTATATATCACGTGCACATAAAAAAGCGTCATTCGTTAAACCTTTATTATTATACATTGCATTATGCATTATTTTAGAGCGTGCACGCGTACGTGTTGCACGCGAGAGCATCGGGGTGAGGCGCGTGCGTTTCCACCCGCCTAAAAATCAAAAAGAGAAACAGAGCGAGAGGCCGGGGGTTCGTCTGTTAGCTACACAACACACTAACTCGCATACACACAGTTCTGTCAGTGCGCTGTTTAGCCTGCGAAGCTAACACACTCATCGGCTAACTTGAGCTAAACATCCACACACACTCCCACTCAGAGCAGCTAATGCGCACAGAACGCGCCATAAATCCATGTGGAAGTCTAACCAACACTATTATGGTGTGTACGGCTCATGGTGGCGGTTTATTTGCTTTATTTTGCTCATTTTGCGGATTCACACGGTTGCCTACCTTCGTTCGCCAAGTCCGCCATTTTACTTCTCCGTGCACACCCACAATGCACCGCGGCACTAGTGCGCTTTTATTTCACAGAGCAGCTGCACTTGAAATGCATTTACATTTGAAGATTAGTCCATTTATATGACATTTTACAATATTATGTATTAGTATTGGCTATGTATATTTTTTAACTAATATTGCAAGGTAAATCATGCTCTATAATGTTAATATTTATTATAATATCTAGGCTAGTAAATAATCTCTGTAATAGTAGATATTATTTTACTGTTTGTAAATCGTTTTCTTGTTGCCTGTAGAAAGAAAAAACTATATATTGTAAAAACGATTATCTTATGTTACATATTGCAATAATTATTATTATGACATTAACCACTAAACCTATTTTAATATCGTTATATTTCCCTTTATGTGTTGTATCTACTAACAATAGCCTATTTATTACTATTATAAAAATATTATTTTTATAATACTAATTATCATTTGTAGGCTATTCGTTAAAAATCACCACATTCTGACTACTTTGTTTTGATGCTGATATCTAACAAAAAATAATTAATTTTATTAAACGATTGTCTAATGTTAACTTATTACAAGGCGTAATTATTTATTCTATTATTTGTCACTGTTATTTGTTGTTATTATTTATTTTTCGCTCCTTAATATATAATATAATAAATAGTATAATGATGATTAATTGCTAATCGAATGCTAAAATTAATTTATAAATATATATACATACACACACATCCTAAATTGAATTCATTTTTTTTTATTATAAACCTAGCCTATAATTTTTATATTTCATTTTACATTTTTTTTATTCCAGTATATTTCTGTATTATTTTATTCCTGTGTATTGTGGTAATCAATATGACCACTAGATGGCCAAGTTGGTCAAGGCTGCAGTTTGGAGGAGATGGAGTTGATGGTTGGCCTGAACTTCACCTTGTATTTAGACTTAAAGTATAATTTTAAATTATGTGAAATATTTTTTTTATATATATAAAATATGCAATAAGCTGCAATGTTTCAGGTTCAGTCCTAACTGGAAAGTTCTGATTAGCCTATTGTTAGTCAAGACAAACCAAGACCAGACCTCCACAAATTCACCAAAAAGATCCACATTTACTGCCAGAGAAATGTCTCATATAATAAAAAAAAAGAAAAAAAAAGTTAAGTACAATCCCCTTGGATGTTAAAGTCATTTTAACTTTTACTGACTTAAAAAAATAAGTTGAATCTTGTATAAATAAGGAAATTATGAGTTAAAGAAATGTAAAAACGTGATCAATGACAACATACAGTAGATTTTTAACCAATAGGCTACAATCACAATAATAAAACACTGCAATCAATAACAACAAAATTCATCTTTGTGTTGCATCAAATTACAGCTGCATAAATAATGTTTAAAAAATAAACCATTTGTATAAACTCATATCACATTTGCATTTGTGAAAACGGCTCTCTTGCTTAATTATGATCATATAATGGGAAAAAAAACAAGATCTTATACAAGTAGGCCTTCATATCTTGAATATTGTGAAGTCTTTGCCACAATCCCTTGATTTCTGCCCCACCACTAACAAAAGAAACTAAATTAGAAATGAGTTACTGATTGCAAGAAGTTTTATATCCGACCACATTAATGATATTAACAAATAAATCAGACAATGACAATAGTGATAGTGAAATCCTCACAGTGTAAAATCCGGAGTCCTCTTAGTTTGAGACTGAGATGACAAACAAGAGATCTCAAGACCGGTCTCAAATAAGTTCTGGCATCTTGGCATAAAATTAAACGGCAAGCAACCTTTCCCTTTTATTAAGCTCCAGTATTTATGAAAGGAGAAAGTTCGATATATTCTTTCGAAATGTGTATAAACATCCCTCAGGCAAAACCCTTGTCATCACATGCAACCAGACCTCCCGACAGATGAAGATGAATGCGAGTGATTATTTAGTAAAAAAAAAAAAAAAGTTAATCTTGATTGAAAGATTTAGATTCCTCTATGAAAGGATAAACGGGTAAATTAAAGGGCATCGTGTGTATAAACAGGTGTTTTTCATTTTCATTGTATGGGCTATATGCACGCATAAGTTCCGCATTTGACGTAAGGATGCTCGCCCATTTCCGGTTGTGTAGATTAAAGCGGAGGAAAACCGGAGAAAACGGGATTATGGCAGAGTCTTCAATATTTACTGTCCTCCCGTCTTTGAAACGAAACGTAGCCTACATACGTTTAGATGTAATTTTATATATAGTTATGTTTATTAAATATAATTTTAAAAAGAAGCATAAACACAACGAGGGGTGTCTGTTTTATCTGTTTTTGTGACTAACGTTTCATTAGTGTAACCATGGAGTATAAAATTCAATATAAATTCTCGGTATTGCATTGGACTCTATGATCGGCGGAAGTTATCGAGCATCCTTAATCCTTCACCGGAAATAACGCCGTGCATATAGAGCCCATTCCAAATAGTACAGCGTATAAATTACACGAGTCAGTTCAGGATTTTGGACATTGGGCCTCATTAGGCTGTGTGTTATTTATCATTGGAGACAGTTTTCAAAAAATATCGTCCAGTCGTTCCAGTTGAATAGTTCGCCGGTGCTAGGCTAGCGCGAGTCAATGCTAACTGCTAGCCTGCCATTGTGAGAAAATATTCTACGAGTGAGTGTGCAACTCTCATTGGATGAATTCACATAGGCTGCAGATGAGCAAAATTTTTCTGTGACTTCACATTTTTTTATGCAGGTGTGTAAGTTTGTTTTGCACCATATTCACTGCAGCAACTGTAGCAAAAATGTGAGTGTACGAGTTTTTTTCATTTGTGATTTGTAGAATAGGATTTGTGCACGTGCAATGAAGAATTTGAGAATTGTTGTGTTGTGCTTGTGGAAGATAAAAAAAGTCTACAAGTTTGCAACTCTTAAAACATTTCTCTCTGTGATTTCAAATGTACTGATACACATGTGTGTAGTACACACTCCACTGTCACAGGCCTTCAGAAGTATTGCACCAAACCCTCATACATAACTTCGGCACTCTATTACAGTGAGACCATAAACAAAAGATCTCAGATAATTCAAGATTAGATTTGACGTACTGGGTCATGAGCTCAATATAAGGAACAGCTTGTGTAAAAGGATGTGTAATGGCTAATAAATATACCTTGTCAATTGTGCAAGACAAGAGATATACATGTAGAGTAACACTTTCACCATTGATAGCTTGTGTGAAATGATACAGGGGATCTCCAAACTCTCTCACACAAAAAACACCATTTATTTCCTTGTTCTATATACAAGTACACACTGCTAGGCCAAAAGAAGAAGAAGAAGAAGAAGAAGAAGAAAAACACAATTATTATGTTTCTATCTTAATAATTGCTTTTCTTTTGGCTTGCTTACTTGGGGTTATTTAATATTTAATATTTAACAATATTGATCTGTGTTGTACTACTTTCATGTTATCACTGTGAAGCTGCTTTGATACAAGTATTGTGAAATAAATGTTTTTTAAATAAATAAAAAAACAAAAAAAATGTATTTAAAATGTTTAAATAAAATTTTTTATAAATAAATACAATTTATTTATTTATTTACACATATAAATAAATGTGACTTGACTTATCATGTTATATGTTTGGCAACAGTTCTTCTAACCCTAAAATGCTGGGTTGTTTTAACCAAATTTTGGGTCAAATCTGGACAAACCCAAATGTTGGGTTACATTTTTAAATTACATTTTTAACCCAATGTTTGAGTTTGTCCATATTTGACCCAAAATTAGGTTAAAACAACCCAGTGTATAGCTTAAAGACACATCATGGCCATATTCCATTATGACAATGTCAAGATTTATCAGGCTCAGATGAAAGAATGGTTGTGAGGGAGCATTAAGAATTGGCACATGAATTTTTGGTTGTCAATGCAAGAGTCCAGACTCTGTAAAGTCTCCTCCAGAACATCCCGAAGACTTGCAATGAACTGAACGGACTCAGAGGAGCCGATTCATGAGTGGAAATAATTCTAATTCTATTGATTAGATAAAGCGCACTCTTATAGAAGAAATGGTTCTATTTAGAACCAGAAATGGTTCCATCCCCCGTTTCATATATGGATGCATTTTTTTTTTTTTTGGTAAAAGGTTCTATTGGCCAAGTATGGAACCCCAGGGTTCTATATAACCCAGAGGAACCAACACTCTCTCACGACCAATTCGTACGAATTCGACGCATGATTAAAAAGTGGCTAATTCGTACGACCTCACTCGTACTAATACGTACGATTTGTCTAAACCCACGTGATGGTTAGGTTTAGGGGCGGGGTAAGGGGTAGGTCATTCATACGAATTCATACGAATTGGCCAATTCGTAAAATATGTACGATTTAGCAAAATCGTATTAATTCGTACGAGTGAGGTCGTATGAATTGTTACGAATTAGCCACTTTTTAATCATTTCGTTGAATTCGTACGACTTGGTCGTGAGATCGGGTTGGAGGAACCCTATGGGTTCCAAATATTATATAGAACCTTTTCTTCTAAGAGTGCACATTCATTTTTACAGTGAATAATATGAAAATCACCCCAGTAATGATCCAATCATAGACTGAAGAGAAGTATTTGCCTGTTTAACAGCATTTTTTGTTTGGCCAGAGAGTGTATGTGCATTAAGATTTGCAAGACAGATATTTAAATGAAGGCTTTTATTTTATCTCACAGATAATTGATTATTTTCCAAGTGAGCTTGTTGTTCTTGCCTTTCAGGCTTCATATCTGAGCTGATTATGTATCAAATAACCACTTTAAGTGAGACATCGAAAGACATTAATGTCACAGTATGGACACATCTGTGGTTTTCTGACAGATATTTGACACAAACACACACACACATATATATATCAGCTCAGGTGCACCTTTACATTACATGTCTCCCATGCGTCATGTTACATTCCTCTAATGTTGAACACTTGATGCATGCCCAGAAATTCAGAGAGATTCATTTAAGACTCATTTTTTGTGACTTTAGTATTCAGTATTCACTTCAGTATTCATTGTATTTGTCATGCACTTCAAATGGTCATGATTTAATATCTCATTTAACAATTTGAAATTATGTAATTAAAGTTTCACTGTGTCACTGGTGGGCCCAAGTCCATTACATATTTAAAACAGTAATACTAAACCTAAACTAATCTTGCATGATAAAACTATATAGCCTATCATTTGAAAGCTTACAATCTCTAGTTTTCACATTTTGGTGATTTTCAATATAAATTTCAGAGGAGCTGTAATTTATCAATTTGCAACTATAATATTTTCATACTCCTAAGGGGTGTTCAGACCTTTATTTTGAAATAGTGATGAACATGAAAAATCATGAAAGAAGGGTAGAAACCTCAGTTTGTTTTCATGGCAATAGTTCAAAAGAGCATCCATTCAATTACTTTACAAAAAAAGGTCTGAAATTTTTCATTGATCTAGAGGTTGAATTCATATCAAAATCTGCCAAACTTCTCATATTACTACTAAATGGGATGTCTACTTCATAAATTGTATGAAAATTGTGGAAATAATGGTTCATATCACTCAAAACACATATGGAGATGGCGGCCCCTCATGGGCAGTGATGGAGTCTGATTGTGCCCTAGTGGAAGCGGTCGGTACTGCAGACAAACACACTCTCACTCAAAGCTCATTTACTGTAATATCAACCTTAATTTTGAAACACAACTTGTTCAGATTCTTGGCTTTGGCATTTTTTTTAGAGTCACCCAGGTTTTGAAAATATTTATTTTATATGAATAATTATTTTTTTTTTTACATTGTACATTTTCACTTCATTTATTTCAACAAAAATCTGCCAAACGTCTAACATCAATAACGTCCAAAGCATTCTTGAATTACAACCATTTAAGTTTGGAATGTGCATTTATTCAAAAAAGGTTAAACACTTAACACTTAAATGAGTCAAAGTTGTCATACAGAATGGGTATAGAGCTAAAATGAATTTGGAGAGCAGCTCAGATGATTTGATCTCTCCTTCAGGCAGTGTGATCTCCAGGAGACGCTGTATAATGACTGGAGATCGTGCTGAATTTGTGATGATTGAGTTCTTCATTTCCCCGGGGCTCATGATTGATGACATCTATACTTGCTCCTAAAAACTCTTAGAAAATGACCTCAGCGCAGTAAAGTTGGCATGTTATGGTATGCAGAGGACAATGTGCATATTTGTTTTTTCAGGCAGAAAAGAAACAAGTGGCTGGCAGCAGACCATCATTTTCTGGAGGTCTTTTTTGTGAAAATATGTCTTTGCTATCGTTAGACATCAGTGCCATTAATCCATCAAGATGGTGCTCTGATGATCTCTTACGGGAAAAGAAAGATCCAGATGCCAACTCTGGTTTTTTTTCTCTCTCTCTTCACTGTTGTTATGCCAGCTAAATGTCAGAGTTCAGACAAATGGGACTTTTTTGATAATTAGCCTGTTTTCTTATGAACTTTAAGAAACAGACCCTTTAGAAAACAGTATTGATCATTATTTTGGGCATGTAGGTAATAAAACACACACAAAACAAATTTTTTTTTAATCTTTAATATAATTTTTTAACACCAACTGAGGCAAACTGCACTGACAATTGTGAAATATAATTTTTTAAAATTATTATTTATGTTTAAGATACCCGTTTTCTAAGCGAATATATTGTAAAATGTCATTTATTCCTGTGATCAAAGCTGAATTTTCAGCATCATTACTCCGGTCTTCAGTGTCACATGATCCTTCACAAATCATTATAATATGCTGAAACATTTACTGTTATTATTATGCTGAAAACAGTTGCGCTGCTTCATATTTTTGTGAAACACTTGTGCTTCATGATTCTTTGATGAGAGATTCTTTACAGTCACCTTGAAACAACTTTAAGTATGTGTAAAAATAAAACCGTAATTTTTACGGTAAAAAACCGTCAGCTGTGATTGCCAGAACTTTACCGTCAAAAATACGGTAGCAACCTTATTGGTTTTACAGACTTAATTTAAAATTTACAGTAATAAACCGTATTTCATTATCTGATATAATGTTAATTCATCAACCTATTGAAGTGTTGATATCTGTTTTGTACCATTGTAATACACTGGCAACCACCAATCATAACAGCAGTGATGAGTCACATGATCAATCAAAGCTAATCTTAAGCCCACACAATGGTTTAAACTTAAAGAAGCTGCACAGTGTCATTAAACACCATCATGGTAACACACATTAAATTAAAAATGCAATAAACATTCATTTAACAACATTAATGTAACATAAAACCCCGATTAGAAAAAAAACAAAACAAGAAAACCATGAGGAAACATAGTTATTTTACATAAAAACTTTAAATGTGAAGTGTCACATAGGGCATTGTGGGAATTGTCAATTTACGGTTTTTCACTGTAAATTATACAATGAGTTGTTCTTTTCACTTTCAAAAACTGTAAATTTAACAGTATTTTACAGTAAAATTACCTGAAATGGCCCATGATATCTATTACAGTTATTTACCGTATACGGAAACGTTCCGTTAATTAACTTTTACCGTTAAAAAACTGTCTTTTTACTGTTAAAATAATAATTTTTTTTTACTATAAGAAAGTAGCAGCACACATTCCCATTTTCCTATCAATCTCACCATGTTGTTGGTCTGAGGTAAAATAGAGAAGGAGCGTCACACACACACCGTGGGAAACAAACAAAAGAAAACTGCCTCTGTCGAAAGTAAAATGATTCAGCTCTTGCTATGGATGAACTCTGAAGAAAGTGAGACATCATAAACAGTGACCGACGCTATCGCATGGTCCCTCATTCCCACATCGGAGCGTCCCTGAAGTGGAAACACGGGCCCAAAGGTGAAACACATTAGAACACATGATTTAATGTTGTGGTGACAGAAGAGTTTGAAATATGATGCGAAACGCTGTCAGAACATGATACAGCATGAGATAGAGAACAGCTTGGGAAATAAACGCTCCAGTTCGTCCTTATGATTTTTTAAAAATCCTATGGAGTCCCTTTTGTTTCTTCGCGCTGATGTTATTTTTGGCACAATACAGGCCAAATGTATTCATCTTCATCTTATATACGCCATTCTAAAAATGCTGGGTTATTTTAACCCAATTTTGGGTAAAATGGACAAACCCAGCCATTGGGTTACATTTTTAAATTACATTTTAACCCAATGGCTGGGTTTGTCCACTTTATACCCAAATATGGGTTAAAACAACCCAGCATTTTTTAGAGTGTTGCTGAATAAAAGTATTCATTAAATAATATTTTACTTAGTCTTAATATTGTTAATAATAAAGCAGCAAAAACAGTTTCCAACATTGATATAAGAATCATCATATCAGAGTGATTTCTGAAGGATCATGTGACACTGAAAATTCAGCTTTGATCACAGGAATAAATTACACTTAACACATGTTCACATAGAAAACAGTAATTTTAAAATTATAATAATATTTCACAATATTACTGTTTTTACTGTATTTTTGCAGCATTGGTGAGACATTTTGTTTCCAAAAACATTAAAAAGATATTAATTATTCCAAGCTATGAACGTATTTCTATTAATGCTGACTGATGCCAGATGTTCACATAATACCATTGCCATAATTTATTAAATATTGCTATCAAAAACATTCACTTCCAGCTTTATGTTACCACTTCTGATGTTTTTGAAAATAAGAAATTAGCTTTAGCAGCCAATGCATTTGGATAAAAGTGTCTGATAAATGCATAAAGACCATCAAACCATGAACTGCATACATTAAGTTTTCATTGTTTTGATTAATAATGAAAAAGGCATGTTATAGTGCCGTTCAAGATAAAAGATGACAGTAAATGTGGTTGTTTGTGCATGATTTTTTGATCTTTTTGTGAAAGCTATTTGATGCCATTATGTGATAGATGTTTAAGTCATTAAATCATTAACATATATATATATGAAGAGTTCAGATGCAAAAGCCTCTAAGTGCCATTTGAAATTTTCTTCTAGAATGATCATTTTTATCAAGCTTGTATATTTAAGTTCAGTGATCTCACTTAAATGGCAATGATAATTACCTATTAATTGTTATTTAAGCGAAATTACTGAACTTAAATATACAAGTTTGATAAAAATCATCATTAAAGAAGAAAATTTCAAATGGCATTTAAAGGCTTTTGCATCTGAACTCTTCATATATATATATATATATATATATATATATATATATATATATATATAATTAAAGCATTTAAATCTATCAATAATACACATGCATAATAATCAATAGGAATGCATCATTAACCAAAACATTGAGATTTACTGTATGTATGAGAAGACCAACACGGTTATGAAGCATAAGGTCAAAATACACAATTCTTAGTTTTTTCCACAATTTCATAATTCTACCTATTAAAGCATGTTTTCATTTGGCTTGCATGAAACAAATTTATACAAATTTGACGAGGGTCGCCCAGTTCTTGCCATGCATGTGTTATGTAATGAGAAACATCTGAAACACAAGCCATCAAGGTGAAATCCAGGCCTTGCAGCGTTTCTGAGGAAATGCGAGCCAAACGCAGGCTGTTTAAACTTGACTTGTGTTGAATTAGACTTCTCTAACATTTTGCAATTATACAAAAAGCGAGTGACAGGAGAAGTTCATCAGATTTCGACCTCAGAAGAGAGACACAAACATGCCTCAGCTGAAAAGCACAGATGTTACCGCATCTCATGTTTCCTAAAAACCTTTTAGCGTGGCACTTCGCTTTCTGATTGTCAGCTTGCTGTTATGTAAACTTTAATTCTGTTTTTCTAAGCCTTGACTTCACACACACCATATTGATTATATGAACAGGGAACCTTCTGATCAAATTCACATCATGTGCAAATTCTACTGAGATTTACTCCAACTTTAGATTTTGTTTGGGTAAAATCACGTCAAAAAAACGAAATCTGAATAATAAAAGAGTGGAACGAAATCGTGCTCGAATTTTTTTTTAGGGAAATCTCTTTCTGTTTTTATTCTCTGTGTAAAAGTCACGATTACACTTTTTTTTCTGTGCAAAAAGCACATTTTGTGAATGCTGGAATGATATTGGGTAAGACGGGGTAAAACACAGCTATTTTTACATTTTGTCAATTCATCGAAATATCAATATGTGCGGGATTTAGTTAGCCGAGAAACTATTATGAGGTTAATTCATCTCATTTATTTGTTTTTTGTTGTTTCCGTTTGTTAAAGAGGGACATTTTAATGTTATTAGATTGGATGGTTTTTGTTTGTTTGAAATAAAAAGATCAAATTAGACCCTTGGGGTAAGATGGGCCACCAGAACTGGCATAGAGTGGCATTTTGTTTACGAACAATGTGCATGTACTTCTAAATAGTACAAGTTCATGTGCTGATGCATTAGTTAAAATAATTAGAAACGTTTGCAAATTTGGTTTGGTCCCTTAACTTTTACAGAATGTATAAATGACTTTGATATAATTTTTATTAATATCTATTTATATATTTTTTACATTCAAAAATACTACTATTATAAATATCAACTACTAAACTTAATATAAACTATTAATATTTAAAATTGAATTTTGACAATTTAATTGAATAATTGAATAGCCGATGCGCAGAATCACAGCAAGAGATTAATCTGAAAGTTGATATTTACATATTTAATTGCCCATATTTTATATTAAAAAAAAAACAAACCCTGTGATATCTATATAATCTCTCACATATCTATAGATGTGTCATTTAGAAACACTATAATGCAAATTGAACGAGGTCACTCAACTAACCCATAGGTTTTAATGAAAGCGAAGATTTCTGAAATTCAAAAAATGCTGGGTTGTTTCAACCCAAATTTGGGTCAAATATGGACAAACCCAAATGTTGGGTTAAAAATGTAATTTTAAAGCTTTCACTTTCAACTGTACATTTTTTTATTACATTTTGGGTTTGTCCATATTTGAACCAAATTTGGGTTAAAACAACCCAGCATTGTTTAGAGTGTACACTCTAAAAAATGCTGGGTTGTTTTAACCCAATTTTGGGTCAAATATGGACAAACCCGAAATGTTGGGTTAAAAATGTAATGTAAAAATTTAACCCAACGGCTGGGTTAGTCCATATTTGACCCAAAGTTGGGTTAAAACAACCCAGCATTGTTTAGAGTGTGCTATTTATCACTAAATCATCATATAAGAGTGATTTCTGAAGTATGAGATCACAGGAATCAATGACATTTTACAATATATTCACATAGAAAACAGCTAATTTAATTTTTTGAGACAGCAGCCTTGGTGAGAAGAGACATTATTAAAATCTTAATTATTCCAAACTTCTAGTTGAACTTGATGGCTTAAAGGAAAGTATCAGCTCGTAACATCTACATTTCCTGGATGTAGTGTTTAAATATTTGTACATTTTTTTGCAAGCACTGATGACCAGCAAAGATTAGGGAAACCCACCAATGCTATACTGTGGTTAGCCAGTAATAAATAGCAAATCTTGATTGACTGTGGTTCTCAAGTAAACTGATCTGATGAGTGGTTTCTGTGTGAGGGATGTGGCTTTACCTGGCTCAGGTGTCAGGGTTGGGCCTTTTATAAGTCAATGCAGATGGGAAACGAGCACAAAATCCAGAAAATCTGCTTTCTCCTTTCTTCACACACGAGGTGAGGCGACATCATTTTTACGCCAATGTTTAACAGCAAATCTAAACTCCTTTGAAGATATAAAGCTGGAGGATTTCTGTTTTCTCTGAGATGCAGACTTGATTGTGATGATTGCGATTTCACTGCGTTCAAGTCCATATTCATTAATGATTTACTAAAGCTGAATTAACATTAATGTGTCGGAAACACATTTTTTTTTCTATATGCAACCCATAAAGTTTATGTATATGGTCGCTTGTTTTATTCAGAGGTGATCAAGGCTTTTTCGACAACTCATAAAGCTCTTTTATATTCACTGTTAATGATGTCCAAGGGTCAAGGCTGGAGAAATAAGGATATTGTGTTTGGGAAAACCGGCCTCAGGTGCTGCTGATAAGGTTTCTTGTATAAACACTCTCAGTTTGTGATTTTTTGTCTCATTGCACAGTAGAGACACTGGGATATCATGCGCTTCAGCGTCTTGTTCTTCATCGTCCTCCTGGGCGTCCTCTACCTCACACTGGCTCAAGGTAAATGCCACATATGATGATGATGCAACTAAGCCTGTGTTTAAAATAATCGTGTTACTTTTTGAGGTTGCAAAACATGCCGTAACTCATTGCAATGTGCTTTATTTGTTATTGCATCATCTTTGGCACTTATGAGACTCAGAACTACAACAAATAACTCAAATAGTCATTTTGCCTGTTCAAATTCATTTTAAAAAACAAACATCTTAATTAATGGTGCAGCAAATCAATCATGCAATGCAACAAAGTCTGTTTTTTTTATCATGTTTAGCATACGTTTTAGTGATATTGCATTATTGCATTATGCATTAGGCTAATGTGTCTTTTTGGAAACTATAACTAAATGATTATATATATATATATATACTTGTATATTTAAGTTCAGTAATTTCACTTAAATAACAATTAATAGGTAATTATCATTGCCATTTAAGTGAAATTACTGAACTTAAATATACAAGTTTGATAAAAATCATCACTAAAGAAGAAAATTTCAAATGGCATTTAGAGGCTTTTGCATCTGAACTCTTCATATATATATATATATATATTATTACTCTAATATTATATTACTCATATTGTTCCACTCCTAGTAAAATAAAAGCAAATAAAATTTAATAAATATAAAAGAAATAATACAAATTAAGTACTGGTGATATACATCATATGGGTACTAAACATTTATGTTTTCTTTGCTGTGCATATTTTTAATAATTATATAATTATTCATAGTATTAAAACATATTTTTAAGTAAAAAATAAAATGTTTACACTGTAAAAAAATGATATAATAAAAAAGTTACGATAACATGTATTTTTACATGGTGTTAACTTATCAAAATAAGTTAAGCAATTTAACTTGATTGCAAAAGATATACAAGATTCAACACATTTAGGTCTGTGTAATGTAATTTAAGTTGAAATGACCTAAAAATCCAAGTCGATTTTACATTTAAGCTAGAGATCGTTCTTAGTGACACAATCACTGAATCATCCACCTGTAAAGGACATATAGTTATGATATGTTGTGTATCTCTAGGCTCGTATGAGGACTGCTGCCTGCGGTATGTTAGAAAAGTTAAACAGTCTATGAAGAACAGAGTGACCAGCTACAGAAAACAACAGCAGGACGGAGGCTGCAACATCCCTGCCATTGTGTAAGCAACATATATTTATGATCATTTATAAATGTCCATTTTGTGCACTTTTTAGACTGTGTGTAAAAAGTCAAACTTCAAAGATTTAAATTTATCATGTCTATTTATCACCTCATAATGTTTCAGGTAGAAAATATATGAGTCTTGAGTTTTAATCTTTTCCATATGGGACGTGTGTGCATAACATGTTTGAACGTCTGACTCTGAGGTGTGATAATGCACTCACCCAATTTGGACTGTTATTCTGTCTACATCAGACCTCATGGTTAATGATGTTCAATGCAATGTTCTGCAGCTTCACACTGAGACAAGGCCGTATGTTTTGCGCTGATCCCAGAGAGAAATGGGTCCATGAAATCATGCAGAGGGTGGACAGAATGCAGTCATCCTCATCTATGAAGAGGAAGGTGTGTACATTTTAAAATGTATATGTATAGGAGATCTTAATTTATGTTTTATTTGCAATCCATTGGCTTTAATACTCCTATTAATACACATAATACCTAGAATATTTAGTTGTAGGAATATCTGAATATACAATATATCATAATAAAGAAGAGAGCCTCTGTAAAAAAAAATAATAATAATTAAAGTTTCATTCTACCTTCATGCATGTGGGTACATTTTATTAAAAAAAAGCATTTTTCCCCAAAGACTACTCTCAAAAAAGATGAAAAATTCCATTAATGGCAAGGAAACGTTGTCTCATAAAAGCCAGAAAATTCAGCCAATAGTGGAAAAGTCTCATAAAAGATGGAAAATTCCGTTAATGGCAAGGAAACGTCTCATAAAAGCCGGAAAATTCAGCCAATAGTGGAAAAGTCTCATAAAAGATGGAAAATTCCGTTAATGGCAAGGAAACGTTGTCTCATAAAAGCCGGAAAATGTCGCCAATAGTGGAAAAGTCTCATTAAAGATGGAAAATTCCGTTAATGTCAAGGAAACATTGTCTCATAAAAGCCGGAAAATTCCGCCAATATTGGAAAAGTCTCACAAAAGACGGATAATTCCGTTAATGGCAAGGAAACGTTGTCTCATAAAAGACGGAAAATTCCACCAATAGTGGAAAAGTTTCATTAAAGATGGAAAATTCCGTTAATGGCAAGGAAACGTCTCATAAAAGCCGGAAAATTCAGCCAATAGCGGAAAAGTCTCATAAAAGACGGAAAATTCCACCAATAGTGGAAAAGTCTCATTAAAGATGGAAAATTCAGTTAATGGCAAGGAAATGTTGTCTCATAAAAGACGGAAAATTCCACCAATAGTGGAAAAGTCTCATAAAAGACGGAAAATTCTGTTAATGGCAAGGAAACGTCTCATAAAAGCCGGAAAATTCAGCCAATAGTGGAAAAGTCTCATAAAAGACGGATAATTCCGTTAATGGCAAGGAAACGTTGTCTCATAAAAGACGGAAAATTCCACCAATAGTGGAAAAGTTTCATAAAAGACGAAAAACTCTGTTAATGGCAAGGAAACGTTGTCTCATAAAAGACGGAAAATTCCACCAATAGTGGAAAAGTTTCATAAAAGTTGGAAAATTCTGTTAATGGCAAGGAAACGTTGTCTCATAAAAGACGGAAAATTCCACCAATAGTGGAAAAGTTTCATAAAAGACGGAAAATTCTGTTAATGGCAAGGAAACGATGTCTCATAAAAGCCGGAAAATTCCACCAATAGTGGAAAAGTTTCATAAAAGTTGGAAAATTCTGTTAATGGCAAGGAAACGTTGTCTCATAAAAGACGGAAAATTCCACCAATAGTGGAAAAGTTTCATAAAAGACGAAAAACTCTGTTAATGGCAAGGAAACGTTGTCTCATAAAAGACGGAAAATTCCGCCAATAGTGGAAAAGTTTCATAAAAGACGAAAAACTCTGTTAATGGCAAGGAAATGTTGTCTCATAAAAGACGGAAAATTCCACCAATAGTGGAAAAGTTTCATAAAAGACGAAAAACTCTGTTAATGGCAAGGAAACGTTGTCTCATAAAAGACGGAAAATTCCACCAATAGTGGAAAAGTTTCATAAAAGTTGGAAAATTCTGTTAATGGCAAGGAAACGTTGTCTCATAAAAGACGGAAAATTCCACCAATAGTGGAAAAGTTTCATAAAAGACGGAAAATTCTGTTAATGGCAAGGAAACGATGTCTCATAAAAGACGGAAAATTCCGCCAATAGTGGAAAAGTTTCATAAAAGACGAAAAACTCTGTTAATGGCAAGGAAACGTTGTCTCATAAAAGACGGAAAATTCCGCCAATAGTGGAAAAGTTTCATAAAAGACGAAAAACTCTGTTAATGGCAAGGAAACGTTGTCTCATAAAAGACGGAAAATTCCGCCAATAGTGGAAAAGTTTCATAAAAGACGAAAAACTCTGTTAATGGCAAGGAAACGCTGTCTCATAAAAGACGGAAAATTCCGCCAATAGTGGAAAAGTTTCATAAAAGACGAAAAACTCTGTTAATGGCAAGGAAACGTTGTCTCATAAAAGACGGAAAATTCCGCCAATAGTGGAAAAGTTTCATAAAAGATGGAAAATTCCGTTGATGGCAAGGAAACGTTGTCTCATAAAAGACGGAAAATTCCGCCAATAGAGGACAAGTCTCATAAAAATGGAAAATTCCGTTGATGGCAAGGAAACGCTGTCTCATAAAAGACGGAAAATTCCGCCAATAGTGGAAAAGTTTCATAAAAGACGAAAAACTCTGTTAATGGCAAGGAAACGTTGTCTCATAAAAGACGGAAAATTCCGCCAATAGTGGAAAAGTTTCAAAAAAGATGGAAAATTCCGTTGATGGCAAGGAAACGTTGTCTCATAAAAGACGGAAAATTCCGCCAATAGAGGACAAGTCTCATAAAAATGGAAAATTCCGTTGATGGCAAGGAAACGCTGTCTCATAAAAGACGGAAAATTCTGCCAATAGTGGAAAAGTTTCATAAAAGACGAAAAACTCTGTTAATGGCAAGGAAACGCTGTCTCATAAAAGACGGAAAATTCCGCCAATAGTGGAAAAGTTTCATAAAAGACGAAAAACTCTGTTAATGGCAAGGAAACGTTGTCTCATAAAAGACGGAAAATTCCGCCAATAGAGGACAAGTCTCATAAAAATGGAAAATTCCGTTGATGGCAAGGAAACGCTGTCTCATAAAAGACGGAAAATTCTGCCAATAGTGGAAAAGTTTCATAAAAGACGAAAAACTCTGTTAATGGCAAGGAAACGTTGTCTCATAAAAGACGGAAAATTCCGCCAATAGAGGACAAGTCTCATAAAAATGGAAAATTCCGTTGATGGCAAGGAAACGCTGTCTCATAAAAAACGGAAAATTCCGCCAATAGAGGAAAAGTTTCATTAAAGATGGAAAATTCCGTTAATGGCAAGGAAACGTTGTCTCATAAAAAACGGAAAATTCCACCAATAGTGGAAAAGTTTCATAAAAGATGGAAAATTCTGTTAATGGCAGGGAAGTGTTGTGTCATAAAAGACGGATAATTCTGTCAATGGAATTTGAAGTATTGTCTCTTAAAGACGGAAAATTCCTTCAATGGCGGGAAAGAGTTATCTAATAGAAAATGGAAAATTCTATCAATAGTGGGGAAGCATCTTATAAAATTCAGTCAATGGCATCGAAGAGTTGTCTCAAAAATGACGTAAAATTCCATCAATGGCGGGTAAAGAGTTAATCAACTATAGGGAATGTATGCGACATCCATCAATCGGTTCAAAGTTTATAACCCTAACATTTGGTGTCTTGCCTTGAATGTACAAAAATTCAATATAATCATAAAAATGGCATCCAAAATAATTCTAAAATATTAACTTTGTCAAAGAAATATATTTTGAATGTAAAATTCTGAATTCTTTTTCTTTTGACGCACAGAATGTAAGGGGCTAAACAAGCGAGAGGACCATAGGGGAAGCTGCCCGAGTGTCTCGGCCAATCACATTCTTTCTTTGAGCTCCGGCTCTCCGAGCGCATATTTCAGCATGGATTGATTGGTGTTCTTCACAGTACTTCCTGTGTTTTCCACTTCCTGTGGCATCAGGTGGTATTTCCTGTTTCCAGACCTTTGTGGCTTCACTGACGGACTGCTGGTTTAATCCACACAATGGGAGATGGCCATTATTTCCCCTTTTCCACATGCTGCTGTGACCCTCACTTCCAGGCTCTGTTACCAAACCTCGTGAGCTGCCTTGATGTCTACTTCTAAGTGCATATCAGTGCCGCACAGGAGACTTACAATTCGGCACTGCATGTTGCTAAGCTAACAATATAATAATCTAATAAGCATAAAAATAAAGTATATTTGAATTCCTTTTGCAAAGTATGTAGTATATGATGCTTGCTATGTAGGCAGCTCACTAGGTTTTATAACAGAGCTTAATTGTATAGGGTCGTATTAAGCTATTGCCTCATGAACTTTCACTTTGCACACTTTGACTGACTGCTTTTTGCCCCACGGTATCTAAAATAAACTGCCAGTGTGATAAAATATTAGACAATAATTAGCTGTGGGTGGGAACGTTTTGCAAGACACACAGATAATCCTTCTATTTCCTTATGAATTTATTATAGAGCAGACGCACCGACAAGTGATTTTGGAGTTTGTACGGTATTATAATGCATTGTAAATTATGATTTGGAAGCTTAAGTGATTATTTTGTATTGATCAAATGTTCACAGATTTGTAAATCTCAATTTCTTCACTCTGTCTTTTTAGGTGAGGTTTTATATGTTTAGTAGAGTTTATTATTTAAGTGGAACTACTATTTTTCACATTTAATGTTCACTTTAACACTCGACAGAAAGTATCTTTATAGAGGACGTGATGAAATGAGTTTTATTGTTTGGCTCGTTTGAAACTGGGCCACAAGCTCTTTGAGTTCCTGATTAAATATTCTTAACATTGCCGATTTTTGCTCATAAATAAAAAATAAAATGTTTAAAAACAACTGGATTTATCTTTTTTTTTTTTTTTTTTTTACATGATGCAAGTTGTGAAACTGAGTTATGTTTAAGTTAAGTATCAGATGGTTCTCCTAAAATCCCTAAATGAGTAATAGTTGAGGCATAAAATCAATGTAGATCGGTTGAGAGAATTTAGTTCATGAGTTCATAAAAAAAATCTCTGAATTTTGATTGAAAACTAACAAAGTGTGGGAAAATCTGACATGTTTTGAGTTTCTCTAATAATCCCTTTCAGAAGAAATGAAATAGTTTTAATTGTGTTGTAACCTACTTTCACTTTACCGTGAAATACAAGACATGTTGTGCAACATAACAGGGTCAATAAAAAGCCAGAGAATTATAGCCTGTGCGGCTCTTGTAAAACAGATTGTTAAATTTACTCTTTAAAGGTTATCTTTTACATGGCGGTACAATATCGG
The DNA here is from genome assembly GCF_988280905.1 of Pimephales promelas. Lineage (NCBI taxonomy): Eukaryota > Metazoa > Chordata > Actinopteri > Cypriniformes > Leuciscidae > Pimephales > Pimephales promelas. The sequence continues at coordinate 41,283,573 of NC_142773.1, forward strand.
ATAGTAGCCAACTTTTACATGAATTCAGTGTGTTTGGGACACTTTCTCCCATTGAGGAACTTAAATGTCCCAGTCAACCTGATTATTCACCCCTGGATTGTCATAAATAAATCTTTCAATCTGTTTTGTGGGGTCTTTACATGCAAACTTACAATACAACATTGGTATTTAACTGGTATATTAATGGTAAATCTCCCAATAACATAGTGTCATGCTATTGTTTTTTCAGTGGAGGATGTGCCAAATCCTCCCATGCAAGTATCACTTTCTTGTCACGGCTAATAGCAAACGCTTTAGACACGCTGTCTGAATATCCGCCTGTCCTGCAGGTTCCAGCGTGCAACTGTAGTCCCGAAGCTGTCGTTTCACGTGGAACAACTGCACCTTTACGCTCTCTCTTCCTCGATGGTGGTGATAAAGGCTGAGGCATGTCTGCTCAGATAACATCTCAGCAAGTGTCTCCAGAAATTGGCTTCCTCTGTGATGAATTGTTTCCAGTCGGTAGAGTTTATTCTGCCTTCGGGCCAAACATATCCCACAGCGAAGTTGGATTTTCTATACATCAAATGTGCAAATGGAGGCTGTAAAATGTAATTTACTCTGGTAATGATATGAGTAATAAAGATAGTTATCTTTATCGTTCAAAAGCCTGAGGACTCAAGCATCACATAGATGTATATCACTACAGTCAACTTATAGTTTTTACCAATCTTCATGATATTCCAACGCTATTTCACGGCAATTTGTACGAATTTTACGAGGTGGCTTATTCGCAACAGTTCTTACACTGTAAAAAAATATTGTTGGTTTAACTTAAAAAAGTAAGTAACCTGGTTGCTTTAAATTTTTAAGTTGATTGAACTGGAAAAAGTGAGTTAATACAATGAAGGAGATTAATTTTATCATCAGAAATTGTTATCTCAACTAAATAAATTATTTAAGTTGATTAGACAAAAGTAAAAAAGTGTTGTGATAACAAATCTTGAAAATATATATATATTTTTTTACAGTGTTACGAGTGAGGTTGCTAAATCGTTCATATTTTACGAGTTGGCCAAATCGTATGAATTCGTACGAATTACCTACCCCTGACCGCATCCCTAAACCTACCCATCACATGGGTTTAGACAAATCGCACGAATTCGTACGAGTAAGACCGTATGAATTACTTCAAGTTAGCCACTTTTTAATCACTCACTGTAAAAAAATATTGTTGGTTTAACTTAGAAAAGTAAGTAACATGGTTGCCTTCAAATTTTAAGTTGATTGAACTGGAAAAAGTGAGTTAATACAATGAAGGAGATTAATTTAACCATCAGAAACTCAAAATTATATGTTATCTGAACTAAATAAATTATTTAAGTTGATTTGACAAAAGAAAAAATGTTGTGATTACTACACTGTAAAAAAATATTGTTGGTTTAACTTAAAAAAGTAAGTAACCTGGTCGCCTTAAAATTTTAAGTTGATTGAACTGGAAAAAGTGAGTTAATACAATGAAGGAGATTAATTTTATCATCAGAAACTCAGTTATCTCAACTAAATAAATTATTATAAAGTTGATTTGACAAAAGAAAATATGTTGTGATTACAAATCTTACAAATATTTTTTACAGTGTTCGTGCAAATTGAATATTCACAGAAATGACTCTGAGTCGTTCAGGGAATAAACAATTTACAACGCAAATAGCTATAAATTCACAAATCATCATGAATAAATTTTTGAACTTAAACTTTAATCAACTTGTTTTAGTGAGTCAACATCATTCAGTGCAACCAGCCTAGACAAAACATGACTCCAAGTCGGTTATTTTTAGTGAATCTATTGGTATGTTCGAGGCTCGAGCAAATATATATATATATATATACTATGGATGTCAAAGTTGCCCCACAACTGTTTGGTTAAAACATTCTTGAATATATTTTCTTTATGTTCAGCCGAACAAATAATATACAAGTCTGGATGGATGAAACAACTTGAGGGTGAGTAAATGACAGAATATTAATTTTTATTAGTTCAATTTACGAACAAATAACTCCCCCTTTTTGTGTGAGTTAATTGCATTAATTGCAACAAGCGTCATGTTCGCAAAAAATTATTCCAATGAGCAGGTTCTTTTACATATGCATTCAACAAGGCGTCTCTATAGCACGCGGTGTTTATCATGCAAATTATACGCTACAACGAATTTCACGTGCATATGATACGCAGTTTCACGTGCATTTGATAGGCACTTTATACACACGCACACCACACTAATCCGAAACGTATACCAGACACGCACCCGACACCACTCTTAAACCACGTATTATATGCACGTAAAAAATAATTTTTTTAAACGATAAACACAATGCGCGCTATCAGAGATGTATAGTAACTAAGTAGAACTACTTAAAGCTACACTGTGTGATTTTTACCCCCATCTAGTGGTGAAAAAATATATGACCGTCCAGTGAATATTAGTTTCTGTTCCTCTCAATTCCGATTTCGTTTTAACTCCTACGGTGGCCAATGTAGTCCAAGATTAACATGGCTTCCAGTTCGACGTCGTCCATGAGTGTTAACTGAAACGTAAACGCAAAAGGCGAAGCTTTAATTAACGGGTATGTCCCTCTTTGGCTAATGTACTTTCAAGATGGAGGGGCAACATGGCGAACCCCTTACCCGTATGTATTTTCAATAGCATATTATACACTCACGAGAATACTTTATTACTTGAACGAAGTAAATATACATTAATGAGCACATATTTTTTTGAAAGAACTAAGTGTTTTTAGCTAAGAATAAACTAAAAGTCGATATTTACGATGAATTTAATACTTTTACTTCGATATTTTTTAATGTTCTGCTAGTTACTCGTTACAATTATAAAAATTTTACGAATCATTCATTGCAAGTTGACGGTCATGCTGCCTAAATCACACACCGGTTTTATAGGGTAATGCTGGTATTGATTGACACACACATATTGACAACTAATGCAGGGGTTGTCCTGCAATGACATTTTTTTGGCGGCCGCCAAAGCGCCTTAATTTGATTACTACTTCAAACTTTTGACTGCTTTCTTTAATAATTACATGACACAATACTTGTACATTTAGTACTTAAGTAGTGAATTTTAAAATAAACTACTTGCAATACTTAAGTACAAAAAAAATGTTGAATACTTTAGTACCTCTACTTAATTGTGGTGCTTAAAGAGCACTTAAACTTCTACTCGAGTCACTTTTTTGATAGAGCACTTGTACTTTTACTCAAGTCCGGGTTTCTAGTACTTTATACATCTATTGACGCATTTAGTGTGATCGTGTTGGTAGTCCAGTTCACTAATAAACTACTTTTTTGAGCCGGTTCAATTTAGTGAGTCGAATAACATTCAGTGCAATTGCAAACCTTGAATAATATTGATTTTTACAGTGAAATATAATAATAATAATATTATTATAGGCCTATTATAAAGTGTGTGTCTAATGCCACAGCATGCACAGAGAGAGAGTAGGCTATTTATTATCCTTTAAGTATATTCTGCCCAACCCTGCAGGTGATCGGGGCCTCGGGGAACTTTATCATCAGGGATTAATGCATAAAATCAATTCAGGTGTGGAACAACATCCTTTCAGAGCCAGTAATGCAGAATATAAGGAAAGCAAACCGTGTCCAAATATGTGGGTCAGGTTAAATATTTAGGTCACAATTGCAAAAACCCATCATTCAATGCTCATGCTCCTTAGGAACCATGGCGCTTTGTGTTTAATGTGTTTCATTTGTTTTTTAATCCGAGACAACTGTTATTGTTGCTATTGGTGGATTCGGGAATGCATGCATAGCTTAGATGGATTAGATTTCCTCTTTAAAGAGTTTTTATATAATGTGAACATGTTGGAGCCCAGCTTTAACATGCAGGAATACACAAGCACTTTACCTCATGCCAACTATGAGGAACACAATGGGGTTGGTGAAGAGGGTCTTATAAAGTTAAAAGCTCTGGAATGATGTGAAAGTTAATGAAGAATAAGAGATGTTTTCTCTTCCCTGAACTCCTCAGCTCCAATGGTACTTTGTGAACACAACTTACACGACATGGTTGTTTTCATTATTCCTATGGAATAATCTAATTTTTCTTACACAAAACTAGGGATGCACCGATTTGAACATTTTGGCCGATACCGATAATTCTTTATATTTGAATGCCGATAACCGATATATCGGCCGATAAATTTAGATCCAAATTTTTACCTAATTTTGAGAGTCTGATTAAAAAAAACTAAAGTCTCACAATTAAATCCATGTCCCAAGCACACGATTATAATGACGTTCTCATTATAGTGTTGTACAGCCGATATGACAGATTTGCGCTGCACGTGTTGTACCGAACCGTATTTTCATTTTTTGAAGAGATTTCAATCATATTTCAAGAAATTCAAAAACATAAACAGTGCTCAACAAGTGTCTCAGCTTATTTATCGGCTTTAATATATCGGCCACATTTTATTTCCATAACGATAACATTAAAAATGAACATATATCGGCCGATACCGAACATATATCGGCCGATATCCCTACAAAAAAATATAATTTGCATTAATGCATTTGGCAGATGCTTTTATCCAAAGCAACATTGTGGTTTAATTCTTATTTGAAGAGTAACTAAATGTGTGCAGGTGGAAGGCATGAATTCAGACTCAATGAAAGTGGTTAAGGGAGTCCCCCAAGGATCTGTACTGGGGCCATTATTATTTACTAAATATATAAATTGTCTTGAAGTTCACATTGGAAATGCAAGGTTTCACTTTTTATGCTGACGAAACTCATCTTTTGCTCTTCTCCTACAAAAACAACAACAACAACAACAAAAACAAGCTCTGGGTGATTTACAATCTGTTGATATTATTCAAGCAAGGTTTTGTGGTTATTGAATTCTAGAAGAAGCTCTTTAGACAGTTCACTTCTTGTGTCCCAGGATGCTCAGGTGCCTTAAGGTTTATGACGGATTGTAAATTCTTAACACATCATTGTGCAATATATACGAGTTGCTTGGTCTTCTCCTGCTGTTCAAAGGAAAATGTATTGGTACATAAGCAATATCGGGGTTTTTTTTTTACCACCTTATCTCTGTTGTGCAGATGTTAAGCATTTACAATCATATTTGTTATGTATAAAGCGTTGTCACTTTAAGACATAAGTGTTGAATGAAGTCATGTGATGATGACGTGGTGATGTGCGGCAAACAATGTAATATGAATGTGAGCATTAAACACATGCAAGTGTTCCATTCCTGAATTAATGTCTATGACTCTTCTTTATTGTCCTCTGTCTTTATAAAAAGGCAAAGACACGACAAAGTGGCGACGAGGATGAAAGAACCTCTGCGTGTTTGAATTGCCGCATATAAATATAGTGAAGTGCAGAAAACAGCTGACTGGGACGCCCGAAAGACGGAGAGCTCGAAAGACGCTATGGCTGGCATTATTGGAAATATCGGACAGTTTGACGAAAATGTGGAACAATGGAGCTCATACACGGAGCGATTTGAATACTTCCTGCAGGCAAATGCCATTGAGGGTGAGAAGATTGTGCCGACGTTCCTCAGTGTGATGGGCGCAAAGACTTTCACTTTGCTACGGAGTCTCGTACAGCCTAGGAAACCAGGTGAGAGCACTTATGCTGAGATTGTGGCAGTGTTGAGCGCACATTTTTCACCTAAACCGCTGGTGATAGCGGAACGATTTCGGTTTCACAAGAGAAATCAGGAAGAGGGAGAAACTGTTACTATGTTTGTTGCTGCACTGAAGAAACTTTCTGAACACTGTGAATTCGGCGATGTTTTGAATGATACTCTCAGGGACAGGCTCGTTTGTGGATTAAGAAGCGAAGCCATTCAAAAAAGGCTGTTAAGTGAAAGTAATCTCACGTTGCAAAAAGCCACTGAAATAAGTGTAGGCATGGAACTTGCTGCTAAAGAAGCACAGCATTTCAGTAGCTCAGATAAAGTTTATAAGTTGTCTGCTGACATGAGCACATTCCAGAAGTCCCCTGGCAAAGTACCTACAAATGTAACATGTTTCAGATGTGGCAAAGCTGGACATCTTGCATCTGAGTGTTGGAGTAAAGAGTTGGTGTGTCACAGTTGTGGAAAAAAAGGCCACATAGAACGTGTTTGCAGAGGAAAACAAAATGCTGCAACACAAAAATTCAGAAAAATGCCTGGCACATCAAAGAATAAGAAGAATGTGTATACAATGCAGTCAAATTGCAAGTACAAAGAAGACACTGATTCCTCCTCAGAGGAAGTTCCTTTGAACATTCTAGCCATAGAAGGAGACTCCAAAGGCTATTGGGTGTCACCTATCATTGAGGGAGAGCCAGTGCGTATGGAGATAGACACGGGGGCAGCTGTTTCTATTGTATCAGATGCTGTGTACCACAAAACCCTAAAACATGTCTACTTAAAGCCATCCAAGATTGTGTTGAAAACGTATACGGGGGAGCCTGTGACTGTAAAAGGAGTAATGGATGTGGAAGTGGAATTAAATGGTCAATCAGCAACGCTGCCTCTGTATGTGGTAAAAGGGAAATACCCAGCGTTGCTTGGACGACAAGGGATGGAAAAAATTAAATTGGACTGGCTGACGGTGCGGATGGTGTCAAGGGAAAACACAGAGCTCAGGGGTGTTCTAGAAAAACATACTGATGTTTTCAAGGATGAACTGGGCACGATGAAAGACATTACAGCCAAGCTCGACATTAAGCCTGATGGTAAGGCCAAGTGTTGTAAAGCCCGTCCGGTGCCCTATGCTATAAGATCAAAAGTCGAGACCGCTCTGGAAGACCTGGTAACCAGTGGGGTCATTGTACCAGTGAGTAACAGTGAGTGGGCAACGCCTATAGTACCCGTGCTTAAAAAGGATGGTTCCATTCGGATTTGTGGTGATTTTAAAATCACAGTAAACCCTATACTGTCACCTGACCAGTATCCACTTCCTCTCATTGATGATCTGTTTGCTGGCTTGGCAGGGGGAAAGCGGTTCAGCAAACTTGATTTGAGTCAAGCCTACCTACAAATGAAAGTCGATGAGAACTCTAGGGAGTTGCTGACAATTGTTACACACAAGGGGCTTTTCAGATACCAGCGTCTTCCTTTTGGCATCACATCGGCCCCTTCGCTTTTCCAGAGGGCCATGGACCAGGTGTTAAGTGGCCTGTCGGGGGTGCAGTGCTACTTAGATGACATATTGGTAACAGGAAAAACCGAAGCGGAACATCTGAGTAATCTGGATGGGACACTCCAGCGCCTAAAAGAATATGGTTTAAGAGTGAGAAAAGACAAATGTGAGTTTTTCAAGCAGTCAGTTGAATATCTGGGTCATGTGATTGATGCTGATGGACTGCACAAGGCACCTTCAAAAGTAAGAGCTGTACTAGAGGCTCCAGCACCACAGAACACCAGTCAGCTCCGCTCGTTCATAGGCCTTCTAAATTACTATGGAAGATTCGTCAATGGATTGGCCACATTGTTGAAACCATTGCACCAACTTCTGTGTCGTAACCAGTCGTGGAAATGGACACAGCAGTGTGAGACCACTTTTTAAGAAGCTAAGAAAGCTCTGGTGAAGTCCGGTGTGCTAACCCATTTTAATCCAAAGCTTCCCCTGCAGTTAGCCTGTGATGCATCACCGTATGGGGTGGGAGCTGTGATTTCCCACATCATGCCTTCAGGAGAGGAAAGGCCAATAGCATTTGCCTCACGCACGCTGAACAAAGCAGAGAGTAAATATGCGCAAATTGAGCGAGAGGCTTTGGGAATCATTTTTGGTGTTCGGAAATTCCACCAGTATCTGTATGGCAGGCAGTTTATACTGCTAACTGATCACCGGGCTTTAACCACTATTCTTGGGCCACACACAGGTATTCCCTCTCTGGCAGCAAGCCGAATGCAGAGATGGGCACTGCTGTTATCAGCACACACATATGAAATAAGGTATAGGAAGGCAGAGCAACACGGAAACGCAGATGGTTTATCAAGACTACCATTACCTGTGACATGTCCTGAGAGCAAGCAGAAAGATATTTTCTATTTTGAGCAAGTTACAGTGGCTCCAGTGACCTCTACGCAGGTGAGAAGATCAACACGGAAGGATCCAATTCTGTCTGCAGTCATGGAGATGGTAAAAGATGGACACGTGCCTAAGGACACCATAAATTTGAAGCCGTACCTGTCTAGGAAGAATGAACTCTCATTTCATTCAGGATGTCTTCTCTGGGGACAAAGAGTCATCATTCCACCCTCGTTGAGAAAACCAGTCCTCCAGCAGCTCCATGTGGGCCATTGTGGTATTGTGCGAATGAAGGAAATAGCTCGGAGTTATTTTTGGTGGCCTGGTCTGGAGGGGGACATTGAAGGAAAAGCAAAGTCATGTCCGTCCTGCCAGCAAGTGAGAAATGACCCTCAATTGGCTCCATTACACCCGTGGGACTGGCCAGAAACTCATTGGCAGCGTGTGCATGTGGATTTTGCTGGTCCAATCGAAGGGAAGATGTTGTTAATAGCAGTGGATGCCCATAGCAAGTGGCCTGAAGTTGTTGTTATGCACTCGACGACTGCCGAGAAAACAGTAGTGAAACTGGGAGAGATGTTTAGCCGCTTTGGCTACCCGGAACAGCTCGTCAGTGACAATGGGCCCCAGTTTACATCGCAAGAATTTGCTGTGTTTTTACAACGATGTGGGGTACAACACATTAAATCAGCTCCGTACCATCCAGCCACAAATGGTCTTGCAGAGAGGATGGTTCAAACCATCAAACACGCCTTAAAGACATCACAAAGACAAGGGAGCCTACAGCAGCGCCTGAATGATTTCCTGTTGTCGTACCGAAATACCAGCCATGGGACAACAAAGGTTTCTCCAGCTTCTCTTATGTTGAAGCGTTCACTGCGCTCTGGATTTGACTTACTGAAACCTTCTACTGTCAAAGAGGTGGTAGCGCGTCAGCAACAAAAGCAGTTTCATAGAAGAAACATGAAGGCTAAAAGCAGACTGTTCCATCCTGGACAAAATGTTCTGGCACGCAACTATACTTCAGGATCAAAGTGGGTACCAGCGACAGTGATAGCTCAAACCGGCCCAGTGTCATATACTGTACTAACATCTGATAAGCTTATCTGGAAAAGACACTTGGATCAGCTTTTGCTGGGATCTGCTACTGAGGTAGAGTCTGCTGTTGGCACACCTACTGTTTGTTCGGACTATCCAATGGTTCCAGAAGTGACGGTGGATACACCTCTTACACCAGAAAAAGGACCTGCGCCACCCGAGCCTGAAAACAGTCCACAGAAGCAGAACTTGGAAAAACAACCAGACTCAGGATCTAACATATCCGTTTCGGAGTCCATGTCAAATGCAGAACGCCGTTATCCCACTAGGGAAAGACGCCCACCTAAAAGACTTGACTTGTAGTGAATAAGAAAGAAAAAAAAATGACATTATGCTTTGGGGGAGGGGAAGGAGTGTTATGTATAAAGCGTTGTCACTTTAAGACATAAGTGTTGAATGAAGTCATGTGATGATGACGTGGTGATGTGCGGCAAACAATGTGATATGAATGTGAGCATTAAACACATGCAAGTGTTCCATTCCTGAATTAATGTCTATGACTCTTCTTTATTGTCCTCTGTCTTTATAAAAAGGCAAAGACACGACAATATTATAATATCTATACCTCCTGCTAGAACTAAATAGCCCCTTCGGAAAGGAAATCTCTTCAAATTAATTGAGGAGGCTTAACCATTTGGTGTCTTTTAGTAATATTAAAACACTTATGCATGCACTAAAGAAAGATTTAGTGAAAAAGGCTGTTTTTTATTGATATTTTATAGGACGCTGTTGTTTGTTATGTGTGTATTTGTACATCCGGGACGACTATCTTGGCCGGGACACTGCTGTAAAAGAGATTTAAATAAATGCATATGCATTTCTGTAGCTCAAACAGGTCATGGGTTTGATTCCCAGGGAATGCATGGACTGATAAAACATAGTTGTTTTGGATAAAAGCATTTGCCAAATGCATAATTGGATTCAAAATATACATATTATCAGTGCATGCATTTCTCGGGAATCGAACCCAAGACATTGGTGTTGAGCAGCTCTAAAATTCATCATGTTTCACATTACAATAGCAATTTACTTATGCTTTATTACTCTGATGCATTTTGTGGAGTCATAGATGAGTTTTGTAATATCCTGTTTCAGTTATGTATTTAGTGATATGCTTTTTTTGTTATCGGAAAGGACTGGATTTTCATTTTCCGTGAAATGGAAACTCAGAGCATCATATGTAAACTAAAATTACTAAAAATAAGATTACATACCAAAAAGAAAATACCAGACTCTTCGATTAATTCAAATGAAGTATATAGACCTTGTTTCATCCTTTAACTAAAATATACCCATTTACGGAGGCGTATTGCATTCACTTGAAGAAAAAAAATCTACTCTGTTTTTCTGAATTAACGAGTTAATTTTTCATGAGAAAAATTTTTTTTGCTCTGTTTTTCTGAATTAACAAGTTAATTTTTCATGAGAAAAAAATTTGTTGCTCTGTTTTTCTGAGTTAATGAGTTAATTTTTCATGAGAAAAAAAGTTTTTGCTCTGTTTTCCTGAATTAATGAGTTAATTTTTCAGGGGAAAATTTATTTTTGCTGTTTTTCTGAATTAACTCATTAATTCAGAAAAACAGAGCAAAAAAAAATCCATTAAAAATTAACTCATTAATTCAGAAAAACAGAGCAAAAAAAAAATTCCATTAAAAATTAACTCATTAATTCAGAAAAACAGAGCAAAAAAAAAAAATTCCATTAAAAATTAACTCATTAATTCAGAAAAACAGAGCAAAAAAATTCCATTAAAAATTAACTCATTAATTCAGAAAAACAGAGCAAAAAAAAAATTCCATTAAAAATTAACTCATTAATTCAGAAAAACAGAGCAAAAAAAAAAAATTCCATTAAAAATTAACTCATTAATTCAGAAAAACAGAGCAAAAAAAAATTTCTCATGAAAAATTAACTCGTTAATTCAGAAAAACAGAGTAGATTTTTTTTCTTCAAGTGAATGCAATACGCCTCCGTACCCATTCGCTGTGTTTTACATTTCTTAAAATATCAGGGGAAACTCCAAGACCTGCAATTACAATCACCTTGCCAAAAATGTGTGCCGGCTAAAACATGATAAAAGCAGTTGCTCTGGGGAATTGGTTGTTAAGCTTAAGACAAGATGTATAATCCTCTCTGATAATTATGGAAATCCTTTAATTTCATACCATGCCACATGTCATGAACATTAATTACATTTTTTGACATATGACAATGAACACATCTGATGGCATGAAAGGGGTTGTGTCATGTATAATGCACATTATTTTGTTCTGTTTTCCATTTTAAATGTCATTTATTCCTGTGATCAAAACTGAATTTTCAGCATCATTACTCCAGTCTTCAGTGTCACATGATCCTTCAGAAATCAGTATAATATGATGATTTGCTGATATGCAACAAAAAAATTGTAAGTCTTTCAAATATATTGGGTTCAACAGAACAAATAAATTTACACAGGTTTGGAACAACTTAAATGTGAGTCAATTTTCATTTTTGGGTAAACTATCCCTATAAGACTCCATTATCTCCCTAAATTTCGTGCATATGCTCTGATAAAGATGCATTATTAGAGCTTCTGGCATGTTTAAACACACACCAAGGAACGAGCTGTTTCTGTAGAAGATCTGCATGTCTAGATCTTCAGCTGCTCCATAAATCCAGCAGGTAAATGTCAAGCTGCAGATCAGATCTGGATGTGTTTTGGTACAGTATCACTGCAGGGCTCACTGATCAAACAGAAGAGAGGGTGAGCGTGACTCATGTGTTTTCATACTTCCCTGGGCCTTAGAATTCATAAAATTACAGTGAATCAAAATGAAAAGTATTTGGCAGAGCTTTCAGCTCAATTATGATTAATCAGACGCGGGTGTGAAAGTCTTGATAGGATGACATTAACTGCTTCGTCTCAGCGTTTCATGTTAATGATGGCAATCCCACTGAATCTGTTTTGTCAACAGTGGAACTATTAAAATCCATAAATTGTGCCAGACAGGTCATTCAAGTACCATTTATGCTTCTCAAACACGTGTGTAAAATAAGTTCAAAAATGTATCGGACAGCTTACTATGCTATCAATATCACTTTTAAAACTGTATTTAGGGGTTCAAGCGTGTAGGGCTGATTGTAATTGATAGAATTTCAAAGGATCGGCATTCTCCCCTAAAAATGTCCGGGCAGACCAAACCGTAAGTCGTAGAGATTTGAAACTTTGAGGGATGGTAGTACTCACACAGTCTACAACGACACCAATTCTCGCCCCAATCGGCCTGATGGTGGCGCTACAGCGATCAAAAGTACTTAATGGATCGCTTAATGGCAAAAGAGCTAAATTCTGGGGTATTTAGGATTTTTCCAAAAAACCTACTTTTGCAAACTAGCCCCATGTTTTTCGCCCGATCCGACCTAAATGACGAGGCTAAACGAAATTTTGATTCAAGTCAATTTTGATTAAGTAGTTCACTTTAAAAAAAAAAAAAACTTTTGCTGATAATTTACTCACCCCCATGTCATCCAAGATGTCCATGTCTTTCTTTCTTCAGTCGAAAAGAAATTAAGGTTTTTGATGAAAACATTCCAGCATTTTTCTCCATATAATGGACTTCAATGGGGTCCAAACGGTTCAAGGTCCAAAAGACACTTTCAGTGCAAACTGTTCAAAGGGCTTTAAACGATTCCAGACGATGAATAAGGGTCTTATCAAGCGAAACGATCGCTCATTTAAAAAAATAACAAAGTTTAAGTTTTATAAGCACAAATCGCCGTTGTTTTAAAGCGCTTGAACACTGTTAAGTGCCTCCCGCAGTTATGTTTTATGTTTTTTTTTTCTTTCGTTCATTAAAAGGGTGCTTTACTTGAATAATTTTCTGTATAAGGAAAATGCACATTTTGATGATAACTAAATAAATGGAAATAAAAGCCAAATAAATTCACCTATTTTTTACTTGTCAGCAGGGGGAGCATCTTAAACGTCCATCTATTACCATGATTTTAAAAAGCATGCCAGCATTAAATTGTTCTTTTAATAAACACATCGTGCCTTGACATTGAATACAAGGCTTTTAATATCTTATTAAACTGTGAAACCGTCCTGTTACTAAACCCAGCTAACACGTAACATTTTCAGAACTTTGATTAACGTTCTCTTAAAGTTATGAACAACTGTTTTTTTTTCCTTTAACGTTGAGGCTCTATTATGCACAACGTACTTCCGCATTCTGTAAAACAGGTCGCATCGCTTCCGGTTCAGGTCTTTTGTATGTGCTTCAAGATTTTTTTGCGGTTTTACCAAGATAACTTAAAAGGAGCGAGCAAAGATTAGCATAACGAATGTCCCTCACATGTGCAGATTGACATTTAAACGTTTTATATTTCTTCTTCTTCTTCACAGTAACGTTTAGATATTTAAATGAAATAAAACGCCAATAACAAAGTAAACTAGGTAGGTTAGCTGATTACCTTAGATTCCTAAAGACTGCCGGTCTTTAGTATGGGACTGTTAAAATCCTTTGGTGTAAGCCCGCCCGGCATTAGATACCGTAGTCAGTTCTTACCATAGGGTTCTTTCGGCCATTAACACTTTCTCTGAGAAGCGGATGCGATGAGACCCGTTTTCCGGTTTGGTCACGTGACGCTCGGCATAAAACCTTTTTTTTATTTTTTTTATTTTTTTTTATTTTTTTTTTTTACGCTCGGCATAAACCCTATATTCTCAAAATACGTTGTATACGTCATTCATGAACGTTTTTTTTTTCTGAAACGTTCTAGTTGGACTTTCATCTTACATGTTTTAAATGTTTCAGGTTGTTAGAATGTTCAGAGAACATTAAAAAGGAATGTTCCCTTAGCCTATCGTTCACATAACCAAGAAAAACGTTGTTAATTTTTTTTAAATGAACGTTCCGGGGAACATTCAACAATAACGTTTCCATAAACGTTTGCAAAACGTTCTACCAATATTTTTGCTATCTGATCACATTTGACTCATGAAATGTTTAAAACCTTTTAAAAATGTAATATCACGATCAGATTAGGACATTGCTATGTTTATTGTTTTGACACTGATAATTCATATATAATTTAAAAAATCTGTCTGAATACTTAAAAATGATTACAGAAGGCCTGCACATTATTTCAGTTCTTGACACGAGCAGTCTCTGTCTCCCTCTGCTGGTCTTCAGTCATACATGAGCTCGAAGAATAAGTGATGCTGCTGTGCAAAAACTCTGGTGTTGTAGCAAGTTTTGTATATCCTTTATAAAATGTATCCTGATATTTCCTCCTTTTCTAAATATTCGGCCAAGAAAAAAAAAACTCCCTAATTTCATCCCTCAAACTTATATAACAAAAAATATATGAAGAGTTCAGATGCAAAAGCCTCTAAATGCCATTTGAAATTTTCTTTTTTAATGATGACTTTTATCAAACTTGTATATTTAAGTTCAGTAATTTCACTTAAATAACAATTAATAGGTAATTATCATTGCCATTTAAGTGAAATTACTGAACTTAAATATACAAGCTTGATAAAAATTATCATTCTAGAAGAAAATTTCAAATGGCACTTAGAGGCTTTTGCATCTGAACTCTTCATATATTATAGAAAGTTTTTTGAGGCTTTATACAACTTTATTTAAGATGTTTAATTGGCTTTTCTTAATTATTATTTTTTTCTTTCCTATATGCACTTAAAAATGTAAGCCTTTTTAAGAATTTCAATTCTATGGAAAAATTAAATCAAAATTAATTGAATAACCCTTGCATATCAGCTTGATTAGTCAGGCCAATAGAAGACCATCATGTTTTTACAAGCTTTGCAAACAAGTTTTGCTAAATTTACAAAGTCATAAGGTTTGACTTGTGGAATATAGAAGCATACCTATTTATTAATCAAGTAATAACATTTTTACAGTAAATGATACATTCTTATTAAAAAAATTATCAAATTATATACAGTAAAACTCAACCGTCTTACTGTCAATGCTGTTCTTATTATCATTATGCCCCAACACATATTAAAATTAGTGCTGGGCAACGATTAATCGCATTCACTGTACTGTGGATTTTGCATAGGCCTATATAAATACACACACATGCATGCTGTATTTAAGAAATATTTGTTTGTATAGACTTTCAATAATTTAGATAAATATTATAATATTTCATATATTAATAACACATTTGAATTCATCTTAAATATATACATGTGTTTGTATTTATATAAAGGCTACAAAATAATTATGCACACACAAATATTAGCTATGTAAATATTTTATTTTGGATGCGATTAATCGTTGCGCAGCACTAATTAAAATGTATTCATTTAGCTTGGCTTGCAATTAATGAACACTTAAACACTTTAAATAGCTCTTTAAGACTTTACAATGTTCAACAACAAGAAGAAGAAAAACAGACCGAACTAATCAATCATCTTTCTCTGTTTGTTCCTTCATGTTGTCTATAGGATGGCACACAATGCGGACTGCTCTTCTTGCCTGCGGATGGTTGCAGGGTGAGACCAGCATCTCTTGCCGAGGTGTGTGTTGGAGTGACAGAGAGTTGTGAACCCCGTGGATTCTCCGGATCCGCTCCTCTGGTTTCGGTGCAGAAGTATCCGGTAAACCCCTGTCAGCGGGCTACGGCAGTCCAACACCACATTGTTCCTCAGGTGAGCTTCGGTGATGCCCAGATCCTCCAGCGCGAGCTTGACCGACCGTTCATCACTGGAAAGTGTTCGTGACGGGTCGGCCAGGTGCGCAGGAGTGGGAGAAGCAGGTGGGTACGCCTGTGGATACTCAATTCCTCTTAGCCAAGCACTGGACATGATCTGCGACAGGGAAATGCGGTCTGTGGGAACGAGCCTCAGCATTCCCTTAATAACACACTGGCAGACCACAGGGACGTAATCGGGAATGGCGTAGGAACCCCTGAGGATACTGAAGCACAGTCTTCTCAGGCTGGAGCCTTTAAAGGGGAACGTGGCCGTCACCATGAAGTACAGCAGGATTCCCAGAGCCCAAATGTCCACCGGAGGTCCGATGTAACCCCTGTCCCGGAAGAGTTCAGGGGCCGCGTAGGGCGGAGAGCCGCAGAAAGTGGTGAGAATATCGCTGGGTTTGCATTCAGCGCTGAAACCAAAGTCGCCAATCTTGATGCAGTAAGTGGTGGTGTAGAAGATATTTTCAGCCTTCAGGTCGCGGTGGATGATGTTGTTGTCATGCTGAAGAGGAAAAATAATAATAATAATAATGATAATTAGGGCTGTGCAAAAATTAATTGCGATTAATCGCATCCAAAATAAAAGTCTGTGTTTACATAATATATTTGTGTGTGCTGTATATAATAATTTTGTACATATAAATTCACTCACATGCATGTATATATTTAAGAAAATGTGTTATTCATATATAAAATATTTATATTTATATAATATAGATTATGTATTTATATATATATACACACAGAATTTAAGCGCAAATAATTCTTAAATATATACATGCATATTTATATATACAAAATAATTATATACAGCACACACACAAATATATTATGTAAACACAGACTTTTATTTTGGATGCGATTAATCGCAATTAATTTTTGCACAGCCCTAATAATAATACAACTATGGGGGACTAATACAAATAAAAAAAGCTAATGCTTATGGTAGCTTGTTTCCGGCAATGAATAAACTAAAAAAAAAAAAATGTTATTTTAAAAGTAATTTGCTTTTTTAGCTTGCCATTCTGACCCTTTTTTCTCAGGATTGTGTAATGTAAACTTGCAATTTCTAGTTATTAAGTCATATATAGCTTAAATTCGCAATTGCCTGTTTTAAATTCTGAATTGCGAGAAAAAAAGTCATAATTGCAAAAACAAAAGTCATGCAAGATATAAACTTGCAATTTCGAGAAAAAAGTCAAAATTGCGAGAAGTAATATTTGCGGAGAAAAAAGTCATGATTGTGGGAAAAAAAATCTGAATTGCAAGATAAAAACTCACAATTGCAAGGAAAAACGGTAGAATTGCGAGCTTTAAACATGCAATTACGAGAAAAAAAAAGTCATAATTACGAGAAAAAATTCAATTGCCAAAAAAAAGTCATAATTGCAGAAAAAAAATCATAATTGCAAGATATAGACTCGCAATTGCGAGAAAAGGTCAAAATTTGCAAGAAAAAAGTTAGAATTGTGAGATTTTAACATGCAATTTGGAGAAAAAAAATCCGAAATGCAGGACATAGACTCGCAATCGTGAGAAAAAAAGTCATAATTGCAAAATCAAAAGTCAGAATTGCAAGATATAAACATGCAATTGCGAGAAGTCACGTCTAAATTGCAAGGTATAAACTAGGAACTAAGTCAATTGTGAAAAAAAAGTCATAATTGTGGAAAAAAGTAATAATTGCAAGATATAAACTCGCAATTACAAGAAATAAAGTCCAAATTGCAAAAAAAAAAAAAAAGAGAGAGAGAATTACAAGATATAAACTTGCAATTGCGAGAATTTTTTTCCCGCAATTACCTTTTAAATGTTTTTATTTCATGACGGAAATAACTGCTTGTTTGAAGGGCTAGACTGTGGCTGTGTATAGTATGAAAATAAAGTTAGTTTAAATAAATCAAGTTTAGCCACTTTAACGTTTAAACGTATAAAGTTTGAACACTGCGGTGGTCATCAGCACATGTGCTCTTACCATGTGTTTCACAGCAGACAGTATCTGAGAGAAGACCAGTTTACTCTCCAGATCAGACAAGCGTCCTCTGGTGGCGATCCTGGAGAACAGTTCTCCTCCGCCTGCGTACTCCATCACCAGATGAAGCCTGCGAAACGTCTCCACCACCTCATACAGACGCACGATGTTGGGATGTGAGAGTCTCTCCATGCTGAGGATCTCCGACGGGAAGAGCCTCTGTGAGCTCTTGTCCAAACGCAGCTTATCAAGGATCTTAACAGCAACCCTTTCTGACAGAGAGAGGAATACAAGAGAGTATCGGGAGAAAATGCACAATAAACTTTATTCAATACATTAAAGACCCTTGCACACTTGAGTCCAAAATTTTTATATGCGTTTTTCCGTATTCTCTGTGCTGGGTTGTTTTAACTCAACTTTGGGTCAAATATGGACAAACCCAAATGTTGGGTTAAATATGTCATTTAAAATTATAACCCTACTTCAACTTTCACTCAACTTAAACTGTACATTTTTTAACCCAACATTTGGGTTTGTCCATATTTGACCCGAATTTGGGTTGAAACATCGCAGCATTATTTAGAGTTCTCATTTGGGTTATTTCAACCCAAATTTGGGTCAAATATGCACAAACCCAAATGTTGGGTTAAATATGTCATTTAAAATTATAACCCAACTTCAACTTTCACTCAACGTCAACTGTACATTTTTTAACCCAACATTTGGGTTTGTCCATATTTGACCCGAATTTGGGTTGAAACATCGCAGCATTATTTAGAGTTCTCATTTGGGTTATTTCAACCCAAATTTGGGTCAAATATGCACAAACCCAAATGTTGGGTTAAATATGTCATTTAAAATTATAACCCAACTTCAACTTTCACTCAACGTCAACTGTACATTTTTTAACCCAACATTTGGGTTTGTCCATATTTGACCCGAATTTGGGTTGAAACATCGCAGCATTATTTAGAGTTCTCATTTGGGTTATTTCAACCCAAATTTGGGTCAAATATGCACAAACCCAAATGTTGGGTTAAATATGTCATTTAAAATTATAACCCAACTTCAGCTTTCACTCAACTTCAACTGTACATTTTTTAACCCAACATTTGGGTTTGTACATATTTGACCCAAATTTGGGTTGAAACAACCCAGCATTGTTTAGAGTTCTCATTTATGTTTCATTTCACTCTAAAAAATGCTGGGTTATTTCAACCCAAATGTGGGTCAAATATGCACAAACCCAAATGTTGGGTTAACAATGTAATTGATCCCAAATTTAACTTTAATTTTAAGGACATTTTTAAGCCAACATTTGGGTTTGTCCATATTTGACCAAAAATTGGGTAAAAACATCCCAGAATTTTAGTGTAACTAATAAAATATAATTTACATTTTAATTTACATAAGAAACTTTAAACTTTCATCATAGAAGAGGTGTTTTTAATATTTTTACTTTTTAAATGGACTATATGTAAGAATTTTCATGTTATAACCACTTTTTATTGGCAATGTTTGAACAGCTTGTATAACGAAAATTAAAAACTTCCTAGTTTGTCTATCAATCTGTACTGTAATGTCAGTGTGTCATGCAAAGAAAAGGGATATTCAAACTATAATCTCATACAGTCTCAAATATACACTGAGAAACATGTTGATGTGTTTTGTTGCTGAACAGGTGAGGTGGACACTGATTAAAACAAGACATGTGTCTTGGGGATGATGGAAATGAACTCATCCTGAAAGAGATTAATCATAATCTTCTGGATTAATTATAATCTCACACTCACACACTGTTTTGAATGGATTTCGAATGCAGCAACAGAACAAATTCTTCTCAGAAAGCGTGTCTCACCTTTGGTCAGGTGGTGAATGCCGAGTTTGACCTGGGAGAAGTTTCCGCTGCCTATTACCCCACACAGCTCGTAGAAGCCGACCCTTGTGTCGAAGGTCAGGTCATCCACGAGCTTCTCCTGGTGTCCGAGGTCACAGACGGCTCTCTCGAAGAGCGTCTGCCTCACGGTGACCTCTGGGCTCACGGATGCAGGCTTTCTGCCCAGTGCTTGACCTCTCGTCCTCTTCTTCTTCGTTATTTGTGCGACCTCCACCCAGGCCAGCTGAGGCACGAGCTCTTTCTGGTGAGAGGGCATCGTCTGCTTGGCCACCTTCCCTGTACGGAGAACGAGATCTCTTTAACATCTCAGGTGTTTCTTATGGAAATCAATGCAATTTTGCTATACACTCTAAACAATGTTGGGTTAAAAAATGTAATTCAACTTCAACTTTCACTTTCAAATGTCATTTTTTTTAAATTACATTTCTAACCCAACATTTGGGTTTGTCCAGTCTACACTCTAAAAAATGCTGGGTTGTTTTAACCCAACTTTGGGTTTAACCCAACCCAACTATGGACTAACCCAGCCGTTGGGTTAAATTTTTACATTACATTTTTAACCCAACATTTTGGGTTTGTCCATATTTGACCCAAAATTGGGTTAAAACAACCCAGCATTTTTTAGAGTGTATATTTGACCCAAATTTGGTTTGAAATAACCCAGCATTTTTTAGAGTGCATCAAAGTTTATACTTAAATGAAACATAAATGAGAACTAGAAAGTCTCCCTTAAAGTATTACACTCTATAAAAATGCTAGGTTATTTCAACCCAAATTTGGGTCAAATATGGACAATCCCAAATGTTGGGTTAAAAATGTACAGTTCAAAGTTGAAGTTGGGTTAAAATTTTAAGTTACCCTTTTAACCCAACATTTGGGTTTGTCCATATTTGACCCAAATTTGGGTTAAAACAACCCAGCATTGTTTAGAGTGTACAGTGATTATAAGCAGATTTGTCGAGTTGATTACACTCTAAAAAATGCTGGGTTATTTTAACCCAACTTTGGGTCAAATATGGACTAACCCGGTTGGGTTAAATTTTTACATTACATTTTTAACCCAGCATTTTGGGTTTGTCCATATTTGACCCAAAATTGGGTTAAAACAACCCAGCATTTTTTAGAGTGTACTGGGATCTTTTTCTCAGGAGAAGCATCTGAATAAAAAGGCGACTACTACACTCTAAACAATCCTGGGTTGTTCGAAACCAAATTTAGGTCAAATATGCACAAAAATGTCATTTTAAATTTTAACCCAACTTCAACTGTACACTCTAAAAAATGCTGGGTTGTTTTAACCCAACTTTGGGTCAAATATGGACTAACCCAGCCGTTGGGTTAAATTTTTACATTACATTTTTAACCCAACATTTTGGGTTTGTCCATATTTGACCCAAAATTGGGTTAAAACAACCCAGCATTTTTTAGAGTGTACATTTTTTAATTACATTTTTAACCCAACATTTGGGTTTGTCTATATTTGACCCAAATTTGGGTTGAAACAAACCAGCATTTTTTAGACTGTACACTCTAAAAAATGCTGGGTTGTTTTAACCCAACTTTGGGTCAAATATGGACTAACCCAGCCGTTGGGTTAAATTTTTACATTACATTTTTAACCCAACATTTCGGGTTTGTCCATATTTGACCCAAAATTGGGTTAAAACAACCCAGCATTTTTTAGAGTGTACACTCTAAAAAATGCTGGGTTGTTTTAACCCATCTTTGGGTCAAATGTAGACAAACTCCATTGGGTTTAATGTTTAAATTACATTTTTAACCCAACATCTGGGTTTGTCCATATTGTACCCAAATTTGGGTCCAAACAACCCAGCATTATTTAGAGTGTATACTTATCTCTACTAAATATTTTTAGGAGACCTCCATAAAGTTTGCAGAGCAACATCTCAGCAATAACATCAATAAAATCTGCAGATAAGACCGTTCAGGATTTTAAATAGTTTCACAACTCACACAGAACCTGCGCTCTCCCATTTTTCCCATTTTTGGGATGTAAAGTGCCGCTCTTCTTATTTAAAAACATCCTCTACGTCTTCTGGTTTCTCCTCACAGTGTCAGTCCGAATGCGTCTTCAGTTTACCCATCTGTCCATGTAAAGTTCCAGGTTGCCAATATTGTTTATCATATGTCTGCAGATCTCCAGACTATAGTATTATTCATTAAAGTTCATCGCAACGAACAGACATGATCCGCTCGCTCTGGTCGTGCAGAGTGCCGTTCCCTCTCCGTAATGCTTGATCATGTGTGTGTAATCCTGTCTCACACACTCACCTACAGACAGCTGACCCACTTCTGACCCCTCCAGCCGTGAGATTACAGCGTCCAGCTGTCTGTCACTCGCTCCACGTGCAAGTGGAAACTAGGTTTGTGTGTCTGGCTCCATTTTTTTTAAACTAGTTTTGCACCTTTAAACTGCTATGTGGTTGCCAAGAGGTTGCTACAATATTGTTAGGTGGTTTCTAGGGTGTTGCTATGCAGTTGCTACAATGTTACATTTTTGATAGAATGTTTTAAGTTGTCTATACAGTAGTCGGTTGCTATGGATTTCTGCTTGGTAATGTGTTCTGAGTGGTGGGTACCACTTAGTGGTTGCTAGGGTGTTTCTAGTGTATTCCAAGTGGTTGCTGTAGTGTTCTATTATGTTTATAGTAGGGCTGTCAAACGATTAATCACGATTTATCACATCCAAAATAAAAGTCTTTGTTTACATAATATATGTGAGTGCACTGTGTTTAATTATTTTATTTATATAAATACACACACATGCTTGTACATATTTAAGAAATATTTTCATGTATATACTGTATATAGATTTATAATTTATATTATATAGAATTTTTTTCCCTTAAATATAATTGTACACAGTGCACCCACATATATTATGTAAACACAAACTTTTATTTTGGATGCGATTAATCATTTGACAGCTATAGTTTATAGGTGTTTTATGGTGTTTGCTACAACATTTGATAGGTGGTTGCTATGGCGTTGCTATGCAGTTGCTACGGTGTTACATAATTGATAGAATGTTCTAAGTTGTTTATAGGTGGTTGCCATGGATTTCTGCATGGTTTCTCATGTGTTCTGAGTGGTGGCTACCACTTAGTGGTTGCTAGGCTGTTTCTATGCAGTTGCTGTATTCTAAGTGGTTGCTAGGATGTTTCTATGCAGTTGCTAGTGTATTCTAAGTGGTTGCTATAGTGTTCTATTATGTTTATAGGTGTTTACGGTGTTTGCTACAACATTTGATAGGTGGTTGCTAGGGCGTTGCTATACAATCGCTACAGCATTACATGGTTCATAGAATGTTCTAAGTTGTTTATAGGTGGTTGCCATGGTTTTCTGCATGGTTTCTCATGTGTTCTGAGTGGTGGCTATCACTTAGTGGTTGATAGGGTGCTCTAAGTGGTTGCTAGGGTTTTATGGTTTTATGATGTTTATAGGTGTTTTTATGGCGTTTGCTTCAACGTTTGATAGATGACATGAATGAGAGGTTACTTGCATATAACTGCATAATGTGACCTAATTATAAGAGACTATTGTTTCTAATAGGATTCGTCCTTCAGCACTTTTAGAGCCAAGGATAAACAAACAGCCACAATCCGGGAGCTAGACCGGTCTGTCTGTCTGTCTGTCAGAATTATGTTTGCATGTCTGTCTGTCTTTCTGAATGATGTCTCATCAGATCTGCCCCAGTTCATTCTGTCGACAGAGGAGGACTCACAGCAGGTAGACATTCTTAACCCACCTTTTAATAATATGAATGTTAGTAGCCTCTTTCACTTCACTTTGTAGACAATTTCACATTTTTGGAAAGTGGTTAAAAATGTACCACCAGATTGCGTATTTTTTATAATGTGCACCCCCCCCCCCCCCCACCCAAAAAAAAAAAAAAAAAGTGTTAGACTATGATGTGGAACGTATATCTCGACAGACAGTTGGTAATATATAAAGGTGCCAGATTATTCAGTGTTTAATAAACCAATAAAATAACCTTTGCTGAACTGGCAGCCAATGTGTTTCCATTAAAACCTCTGTAATATGCGCTCTCCTGACTTTCATTAGTGCTGCATTTTGCATTACTTATATTTCGCTGTACTAACTAGCCACGATAGCATTACAATAATCAAGTTGAGAAAAGATAATGCATGTATGAGTTTCTTAGCATCATCAGACTAAAGGACAAATCCTGGCAATATTTCTCATCAAGTTTTGTTGTTTTCTCAACATTCTTTCTTAGATTATATGGCTAAAGTGCCCAATCCAGCTTTTCTCTATAGGGTCCAGTTTGGTGAAATCTCTGGTTTGAATGTTAATGTCTGTCCTCTGCACCTGCGATTGAAATGCCACATTGTTCTAATCTAGTTGAAGCAACACTGGGGCGAGCGAGGGCCTCAACAGCATCTGTGCTCCATTCATCTCTGCTTTCTCTTTGAAACTTTCCCTCAATTCAAATGCATTATGTGGAGGAGTGTCCCGGAGCTCTGAATGCCTTTATCATGGAAAAATGGCTGCTTTTGACCAAACCAGCTCATTCCTTATTCACTTCTTCTGTTGCATGCGTCTTCCGCGCTCACAAACACTCGAGTTAAAAGATAGTCATGATTGATTGGAGTTTCTTTGAATAGATTAGTGGATTAATCAGCGGCTTTGGTCTTAATGCAACGGGCGTAACCCGTGATGATGATGACTGAGGTGAAAACATCGAGCGCAGAAACACACCCAATACACACAGAATAACACACTGTAAATGCAACATCAACAACAAAAAATCATAATGCTTTCCCAGGAAGATGGATTCGCACTTTTATAATGATTTATATTTTCTAATGATGTGTTACATTAACTTTTTAATAGCAGTTCATTGACAGACAGACAAATAGATTGATACAGTATAGATAGATAGATAAATAGATAGATAGATAGATAGATAGATAGATAGATAGATAGATGG